>NW_027499724.1:0-76401 GCF_021521415.1 Bidens hawaiensis | reverse complement strand
ACCTCGTTTTCTATCTTTTGTTTTGGGGTGACATTTCATACTTATTCAAATCAAATGCTTTATACTTGAGTCTTAAACCACAACTCATTGTTGTATAGTTTACTTGAATAATTGCTCGATTTGGTGTTCTATGCTATATGCCTATGTGCTAATCGCTTTCGGTTGGTGGAATCTATAAATCCTAGACTACTTGGCATCCCCTTGTAGCAAGGTGTCGTTAACGTAATGCAATTAACGATATTCTATTAAATCCTAGACTGCTTGGCAACCCCTTGTAGCTAGGTGGCGCTAACGTAATTCTATTAGCGATTGTCAATTTATCCAAGTTGTTGCTTTTATTTATGGTTTTATATACTAGTTTTGTGGCTTTTCATACTTATATATCTATCGTTTAAACTTATGAATTGCTCACCAACCTTTGTGTTGACAAACTTTATTATATGAAATGTTACAGGTTTGCATCTAGGTTGATTATGGAGTTCGGTGAAGAAAACGTCACAAATACCGTTAGGATATTAACAAAAATGAACACTATTTTATTTGCTATATTTTGTGATATTTTGTTGTGTTTGACTTATGAATATTTGGTTATGTGACATTTTCGATGTTGTGAAATGAAATGAGTTTGTTAAATATTGTCTCTTTAAATAGTGTCATGCGCTTATGAGCAATCGTTGCACCCCGGCATGTTCCGCCGCCTTTGGTCGGGGTGTGATAGTGAGTTTATCGAGCATGTTTCCTCCAGCGGCGGTATTGAACCGCTGTTGGGTTTCGGGAGTAAGACCGTTATAGAATTTTTCAACCACAGCCCAATCGTTTAGGCCATGCTGAGGACACCGACTTATAAGAGTTTGGAAACGCTCCCACGCGGAATAATAGGACTCATCGTGGTCCATATGAAAAGAACGAATTTGCTCGCGTAGACGCCCGACCCTTTAATGGAGGGAAATACTTCCTAAGGAACTTGGATTGCAAGTTGGCCCATGTGGCGATTGAAGCATTTGGAAGAGAGTCAAACCATGTAGCAGCACGACCAGAAAGTGAGAACGGGAATAACTTAAGATGAATGACGTCGGACGAGATATTATTAATATTAAATGTTTCGCAGATCCGCACGAATCGGGACAGGTGTCCCGGAGCCTCTTCGTCATCCAAGTCGTGGAACTGAGCAGAATTGGTGATGAAATTCATGACGTGAGATGGAATTTAACAGTTTTGATTATTAGTCGGAGCAGGTCGGAACAATTGCAGATCGGGCTCCCATGATGCCATCGCTGGCTCTAGCATGAACGGTTTGTCTCGGTGGTGGAACGGCGTCGCCCATATCTATTCTAGGAGTAGAGACGCTAACATGGATGTCGGGTGAATCGCTCTCGCTATCAGTAGTCTCCTTAAGTCGCTCTTGAAACTCTCTCTCTCAGGCTCTTTTGATGCAATGAATAAAGGTGGGCCTTGAGAACGGGTATTATGCATAAACTAAAATAAAAAAATAATAATTTAGAATTTTTATTTTTTTGTTTTTAAATTAACTAAAACTAAAGGCAAAAACAGCAAGTAAAAGCACCTAAAGAAAGAAAAAAAATAAATAACAACTAAAAAGAAAATAAACAATTAAACAGATCAGATAATCAAGTCGGTTTAAACAAAGAATTTGCCAGTGTCCCCCGGCAACGGCGCCAAAAACTTGATGTGTGAAAAACGTATATAATATTAAAAACAAGTTTTACCGAATTCACCTAAAAAAACACACAATCGGCAAGTGTACCGGTCGCAATGTAGTTAGCAAAGTAAGAACGGATATCGAACCTATGACACTATGGGTAAACTCTAATTATTAAACCTAAAAGATTACTAACCTAGACTTTCTTTTGATTTTTTAGAATTTTTTATATTAATTAAACTAATAAAACTTAACTAATTAAAATTTAACTAAAAATAAAACTTTATTAAAAAAAAGGGTTTTAAACAAATATGAGAAACGACTACCTAGGTAATGGAATCCTACTAGTTAAACTTAATAGCTAACGAACTTGACTTTGTTGAAAAACAATATCTTAAAAATATGACACTAAAAACCACTAAAAATGTGCTAGATCGCCTCCCGGCCTCACCAACGACACCATAGAACTCTAATGACAAATGAAGCTCAATTGTTAAAGGGTTGGATCACCTCCTAGTCTCACCTTACCTAATAATACTATGGTACCACCAAAACCCAAATCACCTCCCGGCCTCTTTAGATACAATATATATTATTATAAAGGGGGTATTTTTAATTAACTTGAATACAACTTGTATCACAATAATCTAAGGGACCTAGGATAACTCACTCCCGTGCAATTATTATCCAAACCCCGCAAAAGACAAAGATGACACAACACTAAATTGCCTCCGGCCTCTCTAGTGAAAGAAAAATAAAATCTAAACCACTTTCAATACTTATTCCTACGATTTTTTCGACCATAAACCGCAAACAAATTGAAAACACAAAGTAGTCAACCTAATCAAGCGTCTAACAATCTCCAAAAAAAACTATTAAACACAAGTGGAATAAATATTAAAGCAATAAACTAGATTCTATTACGCAACAATATCATGACCAAACCAATAAAAAATTTTACCATAATACTAAATCAACCAACGTCAAATAATAGTTCGTCAAACAATTAATATAACATAGTACTCAACCAAAACCTAGGTAGTATAAAAGTTTAGTTACTCATAAAAAGGTATGAAACAAAAATAAAATAAAGTTCACAAAAGTAATTCATAATAAAAGTTTAATAAAATCAACCAACTATGAACAGTAGCCGATAAATTAATACTAATAATAACCTTCTTTGCTCCTGCGTACTGTACCCAGGATGCACCACCACACAAAAATTATATTATGTATGCTTGTTTGACTTCGTGGATACCAAATTTGTGTACAGAGCCGCACACCACACAATTGTCCTGATTGTGTCTACTCAAGAAATAATAATAATAATAATAATAATAATAATAATAATATGGACTTTCTTTTTGCTTCACTTGACTCTTCCTCAACCAAACAAATATCCCACCAAACCAATATTCCCTACGAAAACCCTTTGTTCTATATCTGATATGCGCCGCTGCTCTCTATTAATATTATAGTGTAGGGGTTTTTTTTATAACTCTTAAACTTGAGTCTCATTCCAAACTCCACCAACAAATTTAATTTCATAGGCTCAATTCTCTTTCTCTTTTTGTTTACTTGCTTAGCCTTGAGGTCCATTTAAAATAGTTCACCGAGCTCTCTTGCACTTTGTAAAAAAAATAAAATCATAAGTAATTGGAGCATGGTTAACATGGAATTTTATCTTTTATTAAGCATATGAACATGAAACTCCATAAAATATGTGGCCATTTATTCCACCAATTATTACTTTAATGCCATTGTGGTCTCAAGTTTAGCATAAATACTTTAATTTAGCTCGTTTTTAAAATTTAATCTTTAAAATTCAATTATGAGCCAAATAAAAATATATTTAATAAAAAACTGGCTCAAAATACTTGAAACTGTAGGAAATAATTATATAATAACATGTATATTTTAAACCATATCAGTAGCCATCAAAGAAGAGTTTCTCTTATAGCCCACCAAGATATACACCAGCACATAAAGGGATGCACCACATCGATTCCGACACCCTTGTCACCACACAGCTTGAAACACTCTCTAAAAAATTCGAGCAACTTCAAGCCGAACTATGAAAAACCAAGATCACATGTGAAACCTGTGGAGGAATACACAAGACAAGTGACTACAAACAAGTCCTTATGGCCATGGAAGAAGTTGACTTCATCGCTCGTTAAAACAACACTTTTAGTAACAACTACAATTTAGGATGGATAAACCACCCAAATTTCAGTTGGAATGATGGAGGTAACACTCAAACCCTACCCGGATTCGAAACGAGGCCGATAAATCGATCTTTCCAACCTAAACCTCAATTTCAAGAACAAAGTTCCAATAGCCATCAAAATTCAAACTACTCAAGAATTGATGAAATGTTGACCCAAATCACGACCAAAACAAATTAAGCAGAACAAAAGGCCGACTTAAGAGCCGTTGACATCAGCGGAGAATTTTTAAAGCATGAAGCTAACTTAAAAGGCCAACAAGCATCATTGCAGAATCTAGAAACTCAGATCGGACAGATTGCTCGACAACTATCTGAAAGACCACCCAACGCTCTTCTTAGCAACACAATAACAAGCCCAAATGCTACAGCAAACGTGGTTACATTAATGAGGTGGCACAACCACTGTTGCCTCACCAACTTCAGAACCAATTATGGAGAAGGAAGATCATGATATAATGCAGGAAAGACTGATCCCAGCAGGCACCATACAACTTAAGGAACTAGTTCGAACTTATGTTCCACCTATATTCCATATCCTGGACGGCTGAAATAGGAGAGCTTGGAAGCTCAATATGGAAAGTTTTTAGAACTATTCAAATAACTCCACATCATCCTTTTCGTCGAAGCCATTGCTCAGATGCTAAAATATGCAAAGTTTTTTAAAGAAGTGCTGACCAACAAAAGGACGCTGGAGGAGCTCTCGCATGTCACCTTGAGTGAAGAATGTTCAGCTGTCCTCCAAAACAAGCTACCGCAAAAAATGACTAACCCATGGAGCTTTACTATACCTTGTCTCATAGAAAATTTATCTATTAGCAATGCCCTGACCGACCTAGTAGCTAGTATTAATTTAATGACTTATGCGGTTTTTGAAAAACTAGGGATATTAGAACCAAAGCCCACCCGCATGAGCATTCAGTTAGCTGACCGATCCGTTAAATATCCTCTGGGCATAGTCGAAAGCATGCTTGTCAAAATTGACAAATTTTTTTTCCCAGTAGATTTTGAAATTCTAGACATGGAGGAAGACAAAGGTGTACCTCTGATTTTAGAAAGACCCTTTTTAGCCACTGCAAAGGCTATTATTGATGGTTGCACCGGCAAACTCACTCTTAGGGTGAATGACGAGGCAATAACATTTGATATAGGAAAGTCTATGCAACATCCGCAACATCACGATGACACATTATACTGTCTTGACATCATTGATTCCATCGTGAGTTGCTATGTGCGAGACTCCTCCATCACTAGCACACTAGAAACACAAGTCTTAGCCGAAACCAGCACTAAAATAATTTTAGAAAACGAAAATCTCGATGTCAACAAAAATCAGGAAGCATCAGAAGTAGTATATGAGATCACCGAGTATAATGAAAAAGCAAAAACATCAATCGAAGAACCACCAGCCTTGGAATTAAAAGAACTATCAAACCATCTCTAGTACCCCTTTCTAAAAAAAGACTCTCAACTCCCGGTAATTATTTAATCTCACATTTCTAAAGAAGAGAAAGACGAACTTTTTAAGGTTCTTAAAAACCATAAGAAGGCTATCGCATGAAAAATCATGGATATCAAAGGCATCAGTCCTTCCTTTTGCACTCACAAAATCCTCATGGAGGAAGAATACAAACCCGTGGTCCGACATTAAAGACGTCTTAATCCCAACATGCAAGATGTGGTGAAGAAAGAAGTAATCAACTCCTTTATGCCGGATTAATCTACCCAATCTAAGATTCACCATGAGTTAGTCTACTTAAAGTAGTACCTAATAAGGGAGGGATGACAGTAGTAACAAACGAGAATGACGAGCTAATACCAATGAGGACCATCACATGATGACGAGTTGACTACCGGAAGCTTATGTGACATTCATCAATTTCCAATTTCGAGACCCGGCCCATTTTGGGAATTAATGTATTTCGACCTTTTAGCTATAACGGTCACCTAGTTCATTAAAGTTTATAAAGAGTGAAATAAAATCATTTATCTAGTTTTTAACCAAATAACAAAGTGTGTATTAAACGAATCCGTCAATTACCTAGTCTTTGGTTCATGATGTCATTTGGAATATTGTGTTTTTACAACTTTGGAACTTAAATAAATAGGAAGGAAATATTGAGGGGTCTTAATGAAGATTTGGTAATTAATTCCATCAGTTTGAAATGTTTATGAATGGTGGAAAAGGAGTCTGCACATTTTGCTTCAACAGTATCGTGGGATCACGAGAAACTATGTTGATTCACCTATTTTCCTATAAATTAACAACCATTAATTTGCCTTAAACCATATCAACGTTACAACTCAAGAGTCAAGACCTTATGGCACATCAAACCAGTTAATTGTCACCACCACCGCCACCACCACTACCACCGCTACTATAAATTTTACAAACCGGTATTATGAATCTTACGAACCGGCTTGTTAAACATCTGTGCCCAATATTTCAATTAGATGTAGAAATTCTTTCGATAATATTGTTGAAGAAACACTAACCGGACCCCGGGCAGATTACGGGTAACCTGCGGGTGCTAGGTATTTGAAGGGTTTTGCCTTAACACTGTACCCGCACCCGTCTTATGGTTACTTGGTTGCCAAGGTATTCCTGGCTTCAATTCCCTGCGGGTGCTAAGTATGTGAAGGGTTTTGCCTTAACACTGTACCCGCACACGTCTTGTATTTACTTGGTTGCCGAGGTATTTTTGGCTTCAATTCCCTGCAGGTGCTAAGTATGTGAAGGGTTTTGCCTTAACACTGTACCCGCACCTGTCTTACAGTTACTTGGTTGCCAAGGTAAGGGGTATTTTCCCGCTTACTTTTGAATCTTTTTGAATTTTTTTGAAATTCGAAGAGTTGGTGAAAGGATAAGAACAGTCCAAACCTCTGAAACGTCGTGCGACGGTTTCTTCTGACTGTGTCAGGACGTGCAGGAAGTTATGGTGACGTGACAGTACCTGGTCATTCCAGACGCTTTTTCAGGCGCGTGGGCGCGATTTTTCGGGTGCGTGGCCGCGAAATTAATGGTACACGTCCTTTCAACAGCTGTTGCCAGCTTGCTTTTTGCCACATGTCATAGTTTCATTGCACCTTCGATTTCTCTCTCCTCCGCATTAAATTCATCGCATTAATTGCGATTAGTATATAAAGGGGGAGAGGGTTCTTTGTAATCCACACTTTCACTCTTCTCTTCATCTTCAAAACGATTTCCGGCGAATACTCACCTTTCAGTCGAGCATTCTCTTGAAATCGTTTTCTTCTTTCATCTGCAAAATGTCTTCTCGTGATCTCGAATCTACAGCCCAGGAGGCTGGGGTGTTTGCCGATGACAAGAGTACTGCTGGCGAGTGCCAGTGTGCTCTGCCTGTCGATCTGTATCAGTACATCGTCAGGAAGTTCATGCTCGAGTCTCTCGAGCCTGAGTTTCCTGAACCCCATCAGACGGTGTATGATGCCCCCAGAGGCAAGATCGGGGTATATGCTGCATTCTTTGTTTATGGGAATCTTAGGTTCCCATTGACAAAGTTTGTTTACCGTGTCCTTGAGAGGCACGGTGTACACCTGACCGAGGTGCACCCGATGGCGATCGCGAAGATTCGCCACTTCGAGTGGGTGTGCCGGATTCTGGGCATTGAGCCCTATGTCGACCGCCTGATGACCTTCTACTTTTGGAGGTGCATCCAGGGGTGGTATACGCTGATAACCCGGATTAAGGGTTTAAAGATTTGCGCAACCGAGCGCAGTCTTCGCTCGTGGAAGCGGGAGTTCTTCTTCATCTCCGCCCGTGCCATCCCCCTTGCCATGAAATTTAAGAATGGGCAAGCTCTCCCCAGCCTTCACGCCTCCAACTACCAGGAGGCGGAATGGTTTTCAAAGATCTCCCAAGTCCAATCTCCGGTTTACCGGTTTGCGGAGTCCGGGATGGTGATGCTCGGGATGAGCCGGGTGTGGAAGGATGCGGATGCGCGAAAGATCCCGATCGTCCTCGAATACGGTTTGAACTCTGTTCCTTACGGTATGCTCTGTTTCTTTTTGTTGATTTAGAATCTCTTCTAACTTCTTTCCTGTTTATTTCAGAGGGGAACGACTTGCAGTCGCTCCTGTATCCGCGGGAGGCTGACGGTCCCGCCCGAATGGGTACTCGTGCTCTAGATGAGAACGAGTTGCCCATCCTAGAACAAACGGCGGATCGGTTCGTGGAGGTCTACCCGCTAGGCCACGAGATCCTCAGCGCCAGGCGGCCAGGTAAGGCGTTATTCAACCCTCGACCCCTCAATGTTGAAACCTCTGCCGGAATTCCTCTAATCTTATGTTCTGATGAGGAATCCGCAGATGGTCCTCCGTTGGTGCGGAAGAAGAAGGCCGCCGGCGGGAAGGGGAAGGAGAAGGTGGCCTCCACTGCCGATCCGGTGCCTCGGTCTGACTTAGAGGCCGAGAGCGAGGAGGTGGCGGGGAACCCCGGTGGTGAGAAGACCACTGCTCCGGAGGCTGTGACGACTGTCACCTCCGGAGAGCCCCGGATGACGACGGTGACCGGCGTGAAGAGGCCGGCTCCATCGGGTTCATCCCCGCCTGTCCGCACTTTTAGGCTCAAGAAAACCCGTAAGTACAAACTATATTTTTAACTTCATAGTTTTCCATCTTTAATACTTATCTTCTTTGTGCAGGCGTGGATGTTGACGCATTCCAGGGTGGAGCGCAGAGGAGTAACCCTCCGCCCATGACGGTAGGCTTGGTCAGCCTACCTGAGGCGACGACCCAGGCGGCCGCGCCTGCGCCTGCTTCCGCTGGTTCAGTTGCTCACTCCGTTGAGCCGACTGTTCCAGGTGTGATGACATCACCGCCGGCTGTGAGTGCCATTTTTACCGCATCTTTCACTGAGCCGGCGGTTACTTTTGCTGAGGATTCCGCCGCGGCGACCGCGGCGGCTTTTACCATGCCTCCTCCATCATCGGCAACGACGGCCGATCCTTCAGGTATGCATGGGGCTTATCGCCATCCTCTGCCTCCTTCCCATCTGCCTGACCTCTTGGATGGATTTCCCTTGGGTTCAGGTGATGGGTTTGGCGGCTATCTGCCTGTTGTTGACCCTACAGGTGCGTAGGGTTCTTTTGGCCCTTTTCATATTTTTATCATCTTTTCCTAACTGCTTTATGTTTTTTGCAGTGTCGGATTCCAATGAAGTGTATGTTCCACGATGGAACATCCGCCGAGGAACAACCCTTCGCACACCTGTGGAGTGCGTGGAGTGGGCTCGTCACGCTGCTCCCAATGGTGCGTTGGGGGAAGCCATGGCTAGCTACCAGGAGGGTAGGCTAACCAATGAGCTTCGGGTTCTCCTGGCCCGGATGCAGCCGCGCGTCGAGCTGCTTTGTCGTGAAAACGACAAGTTAAAAGCAGCTCGCCTTCAGGAAGTAGCTCGGGCGCGGGCTGTCCGGGAGGAGAACGTAAAGCTTACCGCAGTGGCTGCGGAAAAGGAGAAGGCCTTCAAGGCCCTTGAGGTTGAAGTTCAGGCCCGGCTCGAGGCCCGTTCCAAGGCTGCCCAAGCTGTTAACGAACAGCTTCGGCTGGCTAAGGAAACTGCAAGGAACGCAACCGAGAGGGCCACCAAGGCTGAAGCTGTTGCTGAGCCTCTACGCGTGGGGAATGAGGAGCTTAAAGCCAAATTAGAGGCTCTCCAGCAGGCTCATGATGCCTTGGCGATGGAAGACGCCAAAAAGCTCCAAGAGATCTTGGACCAGAGGGGGGTGCTTGACCATACTGAGCGGAAGCTAAAGGGCGTCGAAGAGGCTGCGGCTAAAGAAGTGTTGCTTGCCAACCTCAACAAGAGTGAAGCCGAACGCGCCCGTAACGAAGCTCAAGCTGCCCTCCAGGAGGCTCTGGTTGCCAAGGAATGGCTTCTTCGAGAAGCGTTGTCTCAGGTATGCTTTTCATGTCTTTACGCTTTTCTTTGTAAATAGAAAAGGTTCTGATACTTGTTATCTTTTTTCTTTTTGTAGGTTGTGCATCGGGTCTTCACGGAGACGTCTTATGACGATGCTATGAGCGCAGCCCTCAACGCTTCTCATGAGGATGGGGAAAAGGCCGGTTTCCTGCTTGGTCTAGGGTTCGTTGAGAAAGGCATCCCGCCTTCCAACTTCCCTTTATTTGATGTAGATACTGAAGCTGTATACGACCAAGCAGTGAATCAGTATGCCGCCTTCCCGCATCCGGTGGTGGAGAAGGTAAATGAAGTTGCTGCTGCTGATGATAGGCTAGCTATCCTTAAAGCTTTCCTTGAACTGCCACGATCTACTGATGGTGCTGGTCCAAGTGGGAGTGGCCCTGAAGCTTGATCCTGAAGATCCCTTCCCACTGCTAGGATAGATTTGGCTTGTATAGATTTATATTCTTGTAGGCGGGTAGTTACCCGGCCATTCTTGTAACGAATATTATGAAATATAAATCTTTGTGCGGGTAAGACCGCTACTTTCACTGGATTCCTTGCTTTATAAACGTTATATGACTTGCATACTTTAGTTTAAATTAGCAATTTTCCAAGTGTTTAGAATAAGTTAACCTTTGAACGTGGTAGATAATAGGTTGAAGTTTTGCTTCCTCTTTCGTGATTGTGCGGGTAGGACCGTCACTTGCACTTAGTAGGATGGCTAAACTTTACCTATATCTGACCTGCGTGGAGGTTTTCCTCATCTTTTTGTTAGAAATTCTCTGTTTTGAATAAGTTAGCCGTTCGACGCGCGGTTGTCAATAGGTTCGGTTTCCTCTCATGATTTGTGCGGTTAGGACCGGCACTTTCATTTAGTTGACCAAAGTTTACCTATGACTGACCTGCGTGAAGGTTTGCCGTTTTTTGGGTTTATGCGGGTTTTGCCGCCTTCCCCACCCAACGACTTTCCACGTAATTATGCGGTGAAAACCGGCATATCCGTGCTGAATAAATTAACCATTCGACGCGCGGTTGTTAATAGGTTAGTGTTCAGTTTCCTCTCATGATTCATGCGGATAGACCGGCATTTTCATTTAGTGGGATGACTGAACTTTACCCTTCAACTGACCTGCGTGAAGGTTTGACGTTTTTTGGGTTTATGCGGGTTTTGCCGCCTTCCCCACGCAACGACTTTCCACGTAATTATGCGGTGAAAACCGGCATATCCGTGTTGAATAAATTAACCGTTCGACGCGCGGTTGTTAATAGGTTAGTGTTCAGTTTCCTCTATCATGATTCATGCGGATAGACCGGCACTTTCATTTAGTGGGATGACTGAACTTTACCCTTCAACTGACCTGCGTGAAGGTTTGTCGTTTTTTGGGTTTATGCGGGTTTTGCCGCCTTCCCCATGCAACGACTTTCACACTTATGTATGCGGTGAAAACCGGTATCAGTGTTGATAGTTCATAAAGTATAAATGTGAAATCATCAGCGTCGATGTTCTAAGGAGAATCATTTCCATTAGAAGTGGCTCTGGGCCTTTTCTTTACAAATTTGGAATTGATCTACATGCAAACTGTGTAATTGAGCTCCCTTCCATGTTGTTGGGATGGGAGTGCCATCGAGCCGATATGTACCTGGTTCGGGATCTCGTTCTTTACGCAGCATGTAGTCTCCACATTGAAGCTGTAATTTTATTCGTTTTCCCCAGCTGGGGTTCTACACGCATCAGCCTGCTCAGCGTTCATTGCGTCACGAGGTGCGCGAGCGTCCCATCTCTGACAAATGCTTCGACCATGTCCTTTACGTCTATGCATTCTTCAGTGTTGTGGCCTTTTGTCCTGTGAAAGTCACAGTATTTGCTCCGATCAGCATTGTGACGATGTCGGATTATTGGAGCCTTTGGCCATGGGAGCTCCTCAGTGGCGAATATCTCGGTGACGCTTTTGGTGAGCGGCGTCCATCTGGAGTTCTGGTTTGACTGTACGTTATCTCTTCCGCCTAACCGATGTTGCAAACCGGATGAGGTGTCAAAGTTTACCCTTGACTGCCAAATGCCTAGCTTCCGCTTTTTGTTTAATCGGGCGGTAAGGACGTTGTCTTCTCTTGTTTTCTGGGTGTAGAGGTTTGTGCTCTGTGGGAGATCTCTACCCAGTTGCTTCTCCGTTTCCGCAAAGCGTTTTGCTGCTGTCATGATGGCATCCCATGTGGATGGCATGCCATCTTTACCCGTTAAGGTGCGGATGAGCTCTGGGTCGTTCGCGCCCTGAATAAAAGCAGCGCGAACAAGATCTTCGCTAATGTTACCCAGACTTAGCTTCTTTGAGTTGAAGCGAGTGATGAAGTCTAGCAAAGATTCATCTTCTTCTCGAATGCATTTGAGGATTGTCCATTGCTCCTCGGTATACTTTCTTTGCTGGCTGAAGTGTTGGCTAAACTTCTGCTGGAAGTCTGCCCAATCGTAGATGTGGTGGACCGGTAGACGATCGAACCATGCTCTAGCTGGCCCAACAAGCGTCATTTGGAACATGTAACACCACGTAGGTTCCGTCCAATTGCTGACGGTTGCCCCCGCTATGAATCTGTTCAAATGATCGTCTGGGTCAGATATACCATCATATGTGCCTATGTTGGACATCTGTTTGGCACTTTTTGGGGCGATTGCTTCCGCAATGTCCCTTGCAAATTTGGACGTTCCCGCATTTGCCACAGTTGGTCTGAATGTTTTTGAGAAGTCACGTGGATTTCCACCTGTGTTTTTTGGTTTGAAGGCTTCTCCAAAACGCCTTCTCGGTTGGGAGTCCGTTTCCTTACGCTTCCCTTTTGCCCTATGGCGAGGGTCGCGTCGGTGTCGGATTCCTCCGAGTCATCGTCCAAGTATTCTTCGAATTCGTCAGCCTGTTGGACGGAACGCAAGCGTTCGTCCAACTCAGCTTGGAATTCCTTCTGACGTGCCTCCGCCCATGCCTTAACTTCATCGAGTGTTTGGCGGGGGAGTCTTGTTCGTTTCTCTAACTGGGTATCGGTGAATCCCAGTGAGCGATTATTTACTGCACTTGCCCCAGCTTGGGTAACTGGGGTAGTGTTTGTAAAGACTGTGTAGCCGCCGGTATTCCCCCCAGTAGCTGGGGTTGTGGTTACCGAAGTTTCTTTAACCATCTTTCCAGAAGTTTGAAAAAACTGAAAAGAAATGAAGTTCTAGCTTTTATGCACGGATGGCGCCAATGAAGAAACACTAACCGGACCCCGGGCAGATTACGGGTAACCTGGGGGTTAGATAGATGTTTCCCACGAGGGGTTAGACCCGGCAAAGATGGTTCTTCTGATAACCTGCAAAACCGACACCGTGAGCTCGTCACTGAGAAGGGGGGGGGGGGTTCCTCCTTGTGACCACCCTCCGGCGTGAGAATCAGACTAGATTGCTCTTTAAATATAAATGTATATTAAGAGATTGCTAGAGCAGATATCAGGTATAATATGATGATAATATGATAAGATGAGATGATCATACCATTTGGGGTATTTATAGCCGAAGGTAGGTTTCCAAGGAGGTGTGGCCGGCTGAATAGTATTCCTGTTCTACCAACTGTGGCCTACGCACGTGCCCTGCTGGTAGTTGGTGGGTAGGCAGCGGCTGATAGTGACCAGGCCTGCTGTGTACTATTCCTTTTCCACCAACTGCCGGCTATGCACGTGGTATGACAGGAGTTGGTGAGTAGGCGGCGGCTAATAGTGACATACAGTACAAGAGCATGCTGCTCGCCATACTGCTGTCAATGAGCTGTCGTATCTTTGGTCAGATCTTTTGCCCATACCTCGTCAGGTACAGTACAGAAGATCTTCCCGTATCATACGGACTGGCTTATTTGGGCGGGAGTATTCCCCCTCCCGCCTTTGTGCGGGATTGTTCCCGGCTTTGCTCATTCCTTCAGGTGACAACTGAGTGACTGAGAGCTAAGTGCCTTGTGCGTGTAGCCTTGCTGCGCGGGTGGCCTTCCCTGATGGCTTGTATCTGCAGCTGCGGGAACAGGCAGAGTCCTTCACCATTGGGAGGCATTTCCTGCGGGAACAGCTTGCGTACTGCGCGTAAGGACGTCACGTCTCTGAGCATGGTGGGTCCTGCGGATCCAGTTGGTTTCTGCGCAGACGTCTCTCTTAAAGGTGAGTCTTGCGGGTCCAACTGGGCTCTGCTGGGACCTACCTCTTCAATTGTTTTTTTTAATGAGAACCATTAAGTAAATGCTTAGCCATTTCATATAAATTATAGCATAAGATGACGGTTTCGTTCAAAACCCAATCAACGATGTAGAGTGTTTTACTCCAACTATAAAATAATTACAAATGGTTAATATATATAATTATTTCAAACTGTTTTCATTTTTGAACCGAAACCCACAATTTCGTATAAGACCCATATATCCCTAAATTGATATAGATCTTTATTCCGTTTAGACTCGCTGTTAATTATAACATATCTATATTTGTTTAGGATAAATTGTTGTGTTTCTCCAACCACTCATTCGACTCATTCACTGTGTGGCTTCGTTTTTGAGGTGAGTATTCATACCCCTTTTACCACTTTTATATCTTGGAGGTAACATGCATTACGTACTATCAAATCCATCAATTTTATTTCAAGTATTGTTTCAATTACAATTCAATATCATAATGTGTGTAAATTATGCGCTTTATGTTTATGTCTCATTATATACTTATTTGTAATTATGCTTATTTCTCATGTATTGGCTCAAGTATATCTCAAACTCATTTTTGTATGATCATACCTTATTCATATACGTTTGGCTTTGTGCTAACGACAGTGAATATACATCGATTTACCTACTTTTCATTTATTCATTTTAAATAATGGATACACGTTTTAGTTAGTTGTTTTACATATTCATATATGCTTGTAATTGCGATTAACATGTGAATTGTAGTTTTGAATTGAGATCATATGAGAACCTTTCAAGAATTGAGAACTTTGATAACCATTATTTAGCCACTAATTTTCCTTTAAAGCTGAGGGATTTAAAATTACTTTTAAGGATATAAAAGGAATTTAACATCAAAATAGAATTGTGGGAACATATTTAGGATTCTTATCACGATTCATATCAACACAATTGAGATCAAGTCTCAGGAGTGCAACTAGGGTTCAATTTCAAATTGATTCAGAGTTCAATTAGATTTCGAATCGTAGTACTTATTGTTCGTGTTTGCTATGTTCAATTCTAATCTGGTAAGTGGTAACCTTCAAACAGATATGATTAGAGGTGTTCAAGAAATCCGAAATCCGAAAAAAACCGAATCCGAAATCCAAATAAACCTATCCGAATTCTTATTCGGATATTCGGGTCGGATCAATCCGAATATCCGAATAACTAATTCGGATTCGGATATGGAATTTAAAAAAATTCGGATTGTTCGGATTATTCGGATATCCGTTTAATCCGAATAAAAAACATGTTTTTAGTGGTATTTTTCGGTTTGGTATATTTATTAGACTACTATTTGAAGTTTAAACGTTAAATTTTTGTAAGAGTAATTCGTATATTCTGGTTTGTATGTTTATTGTGATTTCTAAACTATTAAATATTTGGAACAAAAAAATAGGAAAATTTTTTTGGTTTATTTTATTCGGATAATTTCGGATTTTTCGGATACTATCCGAATCCGATCCGAATTGAATTCGGATAAATTCGGATCGGATAGGATTATTTCTAATTCGGATTGGATCGGATCGGATTTCGGATAGGGTCCAAAAATTTTCAAATCTGAATAACCCGAACCGAATAACCCGAATAATCCGTTATCCGATCCGATGAACACCCCTAGATATGATTCAAGTATCGATTTGACCTTCAATTAGAACATTAATTAGTTTTTTTCTAATCGTTGTTCAATTTCGAAGTAATAGTTTGTCAAGTATGATTTGAACAAGATAACTTTTAAGTAATAGTTTGTCAAGTATGATTTTTGGTAGATGTGGCAAAACTGGCAGGTTTGTAACGGGTCGGGACAAAATAGGTGTGGTTATGTTGGACTGACCCGATACACCTTCTGTGTGAAATTATATTCTTTTATATAAATAACTAGTGTGTCAAGTACTATTCTTGGTAGATGTGAAAAAAGAGCGGGTTGGCTAATAGGTCGGGTCAAAATAAACAGGGTTATGTTTTTCTGGCCTAATACACCTTTGTGAAATTTTGTTCAGTTTATAAATTTTATTTATTAGTGTTATGTATGTTTTTTTTGCATGTGTGGCAAAAGAGGTTGGTTGGGCTACGGGTCGGTTCGGGTTAATATAGGTAGGGTTATGTTGGGCTGATCATGTATACCTACTGTTTGATATTTTATTCTTTATATTTTTTGTTATTATTAACAGTGTTTCAAATATGAGTCTTGGTAGATGTGGCGAGAAGGGTGGGTTGGTTAACAGGGTCGGGTCATACTAAGTCAGGGTTATGTTGGGTGGTTGGGTAACGGACCAGGTTAAAATAATATCATCGGCTGACCCAACATACATTCTATTTGAAATTTTATTATTCTCGATATATGTGGCAAAAAGGGTGTTTTTAAATGGGTCGGGTGATCAGGCCAAAACAGGTATAATTATGTTGTTCTGTGTTTTGACCAAATAATTAGTGTCAAATATGAGAAAAGAAGTTATATTTTGATTTGTTCACTTTGTATATTATTTATAAAATTAGAATTTTTTAAAAAATGATTGCAGATGATGCAATATGGATGTGAAACAAATTCCCAAGGCTACATACAAAGCACAAATCTAGTCCTCATATTCCAAATCCAACAAGCGTTCAGCCGACCGATGTTTGACCTCAGAAACTTCGTTGACCAACCAAAGTCAAACTCTACATCATCTCATTCGGTTGAAGAGGCCAACAACTTTGAACACAGTAATTTTTAGTTACGATTGCTTTTGTTACTCTCTCTTATGATAATATTATGTTTTATTGTATTTTGCTCATTAGAAAAAACCGAACCAAAATTCAAGACACCGTTTCCTATTGAACGACATGCGAGATTTACACCAGAAAAAATTTCTTTATAGTCGAGAAGAACATGTACAAAACTTTTACTTCGACTTACATTGTTTCTTGAGAGGAATCAGATGTTATACATAGTTATCTTGTTGTTTACCTAGAACACATGGAAAAAAAATTGTCAAGGAGTACAAGGTTTAAAATTTTCAAATAATATACATATATGTATATTTTATATGCTTACTCTCATTTATTTTGTATATTTATGAGATTATTTTACTATATTTTGTTTTTGAATTCAACAGGTTGTATGCCGACCAAAGACAAAGTTCTATAATCAGACATCGAGTTAGTGATAATATTCATATGTTCACTAATAGGCTGTGATACAATACCAATAAACTTGAAGAACTTAATATGAAAACTAGAGAAATAGAGGATAATATTTTTGAAGAATTCCCATTTGAGCCTTCATACAACAAAAATATACAATTGAAGAACCATACAAAACGCACAAAAGTCTCAATAATAGCACCAAAAGGAATACAGATGAAAGGTTGTCGAAAAAATAAACATCCAAATGGTCCAGGTGAGAAGGCTAAGAAAAAGCGCAAGAAGAAAAAGATAAAATGTACTTTTTGTAACAAACTAGTAAGGAGAAAATGTTTTACACTGATGTTTAACTTATACGTTACTGTTGTTTTGCAAGTGTTGTGTGCAACTTTAAGTTATTGCATTTTAATGGCAAGAACATGATGCTTTTATGTTTCTGTCAGTGATAAAGTTATGCTATGATACATAAATTATACACATTATACCTATATGTATATTATAATCCTACACAGATTATACATATGTGTATATTATATAGATTATTCATATATGTATGTTATACATATGTGTATATTATGTTTCTAAAGTGATAAACACTCAAGCTAGACTTCGATTATAAATATTTTTATCTAACTTTTGAGTCAGATTATTTGTTATAAAGTTAAAATCTTATTGTTTGTCAAAAGAGGGTAATGGTCATTGGATAACAAGAATATGATGTTTTTTATTTTTTAGTTATGTGATAAAGTTATCATGAAAATACGGATTAGGCATATAGCGTTGTTGAAACCGATTATACATATTCGTATATTACGCATAGGCTAGTTTAAAACTTATATTGATTATACATATATGTATATTTAACAAATTATACATATATGTACATTATGTCAGGCTTGACCTTTTCATACTGTACCAAAAATCAAACAAATATAAACAAACAATTTACTAAATATAAATGCATCAAATCACATCAGTATCTTTTAGTCCTACATAATCAAAATATGCAATTTTGAGATCGATTTCGTAATGAAAAATTTAAGCATACAACAGTACGGCGCATAAAACTCCAAACAAAATTAAAACAACAATCATATATTTCTTCTTTTGACATGCTAACTCTTTTGCTTCCTTTAAAATTATGTCTCATTCTTTACTTGATTATAACAAAACAATAGCAACCGCATATTCGTTAGCAAAGTTTCAAGTTTTATTCTAATTTTCTTTGAATTAGGAAGCCACAATCCCATTTAACTTCTTTTTTTCCCATCCATGTTTCCACATGTCTCATGGTGATGATTCCACGGTATTACCTCCCGATACACATACATACTGACATTGACAAGCTACAATTACAAAACAAAACATTGTTATACACATATATACAAACAATTTATAATAACATTGATAGCTTTTAACCTTGTGCAGCTAAACATATTACATATATCTACATACATACATATATATATATATATGTAAGGATCCTAAGAGAACCCTTTGCAAATTGAGAACTTTGAGAACCATTTTGGACCACTAAAAACACCTTTAAAAAAATATTTAAAAAAAATCATAAAACGAAAAATAATAAAAATTTTAAAAAAGTAAAAAAACCAAAATTCTTATATTTAATTCCGGTTTCATTAAAAAAAATAAAAAATAAAAAAAACGTCGTATTATACACATATGTATAATTTTATATAATCTTTAGATACGTAATATACACATATGTATAATATCATTTATCTTAAATTATACACATGTGTACAAAAAAACATGTAAATGTACATATATGTATATATTATACATATGTGTATATAATTTAGCTAAACCGAGTTTTTTTTTATGAAACCGGGATGATAAAATAAGAATTTTTGTTTTTTTACTTTTTTGATTTTTGTGTTTTTTCATTTTATGATTTTTTTTATTTTTGGGTTTTTTGTGGTCCAAAATGGTTCTCATAGTTCTCAATTTAAAAAAGGTTCTTTCATGATCCTGATCCTATATATATATATATATATATATATATATATATATATATATATATATATATATATATATATATAATTAAGCATTACCTTGTGTTATTATTTGTAATTTTGAGTTTGTTGTCACTATGTCTTCAACGTCTTCAACTTCAATTGGGTCTTTATATGTATTAGAAAATTTGCATGTTTGTTTCACAGCTATCCTTTCACTTTTCTTACCTACATAATCATTAACACTAATATATAAATAACATCATAACCATTCCCACTAATATATAATTAACATGATGTTTAACAAATTAAGTGGAGGCATTTTTTTTCTGAATGTGCACCTGATTAATAAACAAAAACTCATTAACAACATTTTTATAAACATCCATGTATGTATAATATTTTTATACATATACCTATAGTTTTATTATACATATATGTACAAACATCCATGTATGAATATATAATCAAATCATATACGTACCTATGCATAAGAAAAAGTCATTTTTTTGTTATTAACTATTTAAAAACATTTATTATATAAATTAGTGTATAAAGTCACATCATATTGTTAACTACTTATGTATACAATTTACTGAACTATAACTACACTAAGTATTACACAATCTTAAACACCTATATACACATATGTATATTTTCTATCATGTTATGAACAATCATTTATTAAAAATATTATGCATATATGTATATAAAGTCACATCATATATGTACATATACGTATAATTTACCAAACAACTTACTATAATAACTATTACACAAGCTTAAAACCTATATACATATTGTATATTTTCTGTCATGTTATGAATAATCTTTCATTTAAAACATTTATGCATATAAGAACATAAAATTACACCATATATGCATCTATATTTATAATTTACCAAACAATTAACACGTCAATCAATCTACAGAACAAATCACATAAGCTATCATATTCAAATATTTTAAATTAATAGGTGTTCGGTTATGACGGTTTTGTAACTATCTTTAACCAAAATCGACCCGCATTTGGCAATTTTCAAAAATTCATTAAATCGACCCATCGGTTAAATTCGGTTCGGTTATGTCAGTTACGGAGTTGCGGTTCGGTTAAGGTTATGACGATTAATATGCTCATCCCAAATATAAGTACAACATACAAAAGCTACAAGTACCAAACACTAACTTATTATACAAATATGTACAAACAGAAATTATACACATATGTGTAACATACACGAACTAAAATTATCATAACAGTTTATCACTGTACACATATACACACATAATTTTTAACCTTATAACTACTACTCATTATACATATAAGTACAATGCAAAAAAGCTACAAATACCAAAACACTACCTTATACTTATATGTGTATTAGCAATTGTACATTTGTATACATTTATTATATTTATTAAAACATTTTTAGTAGGACTATTGATTTATCATATCAATGGAAATTATGCATATATGTTCATTATGTCACACTTGATCTATTAACACCCTATGCAAATATAAACTCACACATATCCAAAAAGTATCCAACACCAACTTATTATACACATATGTACAATGAGAACAATTACTCACCATACACATATGTATGACAACATACACAAGTATAATTACCATAACAATTGATCAATATACATATATGTACAAGCATTTTAATCTTATAGTTGCTACCATCATACATATACGTACAACATATAAAAGCTACAAGTATCAAACTCCAACTTATTATACATATATGTACAAACTAAACAATTACTCACAATACATATATGTATAACTTACACAAGCTACAATTACCATAATAAGTTATCATTATACACATATGTACACACATTTTTTAACCTTATAACTACTACTCATTATACATAGAAGTACAAAAAAACAAAATTTACAAGTACCAAATACCAACGCATGATAAACATATGTACAAATATAACAAAACTCACTATACACATATGTATTACATACACAATCTACAATTACCATAACAGTTGATGAATATACACATATGTACAAACATTTTAACCTTATAATTGCTACACATTATATATATAAAGACAACATACAAAAGCTATAAGTACCAAACACTAACTTATTATATGAATGTGCACAAACAAAACTTATAGCTCACTATACGCATATGCATAGCATACACAAGCTACAATTACCAAACAAAATATATATGTATAACTTTTATGATGTTATAAACAACCATTTATTCAATAGTCAATAATCAATAATCAATTCATTATATTCAATATATATTTGTTTCTACATTTATTCAATATATATACATATATGTATATTCAATATTCAATATATATGCATATATGTATATTCAATATTCAATTTGTATGTGGCTCATTGTACCGTATTGAATTGATATTAAAGCTCTATTTATGCTACTTAACATATCTATGCAGGGTTTGATATTAGAGCTTTGTGTCCACCACTTAATAGATACACACAACACCACTCAACTAAGTCAGTTAGCTGATTCATAGAAATTACCACATCTCAGTAGGAATGCAAGTAAAAATTAGCAACAGTAGAATTACAATACACTAAAAATTTCAATTTCAAGTTCAGTTATAATAATTAAATTAGTAAATGAAAAACTTTATGAAAGTCACTAGAGCGAGAACCGGTGGAACACCGGAATATTTTTAACACGAACAAAATCGCAGTTTCAAATAAACCAATCTATAAAAAGTCGGTTAATCCCTCAAAATTCCAGATAATAAAACCTTCCAGATCCCTATTATGCAACAAACATATAAAGATTAAGTATCAGATTGTACCTGAAAACTCGACATCTTAATCTTCCCGGTGTGCTATAAAAACACCTAAACCACCCCGTCCAGTTCCACCGGTGAACTATTTCCGGCTAACCTCTAGCCTGAGATGGTTTCAACATATCGATAAGGTGATTATTAGAGAAACCCTAGCATGTGGTTGTTCGTATGTATGAGAGAGAAGAAAGTGATTTTGTTTTTCAAAGTTGGATTGAGATCTGTTTGTAAACATAACAAATGAATCTACATCATTGCCCCCTTCAACTTCATTTTATTTACAGAAATGTCATTATCTTTAAAGTCCCTCAATTTTTTTAGTTAGTGGCCCATATTGGTTCTCATAGTTCTCAAAAACCCAATGGTTCTCTTAGGATCCTCACCCTATATATATATATATATATATATCTATCAAAAGACTTATGTTTACTCACCAACTACTTGTGGTTGACAAATATTTTCATGCATGCTACATGTACACTTAGGCGATTTTGATTCAAGAGAAGAACGTAGTTTATACCGATAGGATATTCCAAATAATAAGACTCAATATTGTAGTTATTCAATTAATTATTTTATACAAAGTTTGATGTGCATGCATTATGATATGAATAATTGTAAATAAATATTTGTCACTGTAATAGTGTTTACGACCTTATGGGCAATCTTTAACGTACCCCCCCTACGTATAATCCGTATGTGGTCGGGGTGTTACATATTGGTATCAGAGCCGTGACTATAAGATAGATGTATAAACCTAGTATAATTATAATTTATTTTGGAGCCCCGAATTGCATGTATAGCCTATGTGCTATGTGCCGCATTTAGTTTTGTTCATATGCTTGTTATCTATTTAAAAATTTTCATATCGTAACATGTACACACATTCACACATTAATTAAGGCTTTGCCTTCTCCATTTTCAAGATATTATTTCAAGTAATGAAAAAAGATTTACATGAAGCAAGATCGAAATTGAAATATCCAAAACTATCTCATGTTAAATAATTTCTTTTTGCTGGTAATTCAAATGTCATATATACGTTCAACGCCTAATGAATATTTTCTCGCTGGGAAGCATGTCTTCCCGATTTCCTCGTCGCCATGTTAGAACCTCAAACCGTAGAATGACAGCTCAAATTACAAAACAATTGGCCGCTGTCATCCCGAATATGATGACCCAGATTTACCAAAATCTTAATGACAATACAAACTCAGCTCCTTCAGGTTCCAACACCAACACTTGTAGCTTCAAGACTTTCACTAACGGCAAACCTCCCGAGTTTGACGGATCAGAAGGTACTACTGCCTTTCTACAGTGGTACGAAAGTATGGAGAGCACTTTCTTCCATATTGAAACACCTGGTGAGAAGAAGACACGGTTCACTTCAAGAATCTTCAAGAAAAGAGCCCTTACTTCGTGGGTCAAAGAGAAATCCACTCGTGGTGCGGAGGTAGCCATGGCCTTACCATGGGATGAGCTCAAGGACATGATGACCAAAGAAGTTTTCCTCCAAACGAACTCATGAACCTAGAAGTCGAATTTTGGAATCTCAAACAGGAGGGTGGTGACAATGTAGCTTACACCGCTCGCTTTAATGAGCTCAGCCTCCTTGTTCTGCATTTTGTTACCGCATTAACTCGTGCCATTGATAAGTACATTAGGGGCCTCCCGATGCAGATCCAAGACTTCTCCTTGAGTAGCGCGCCTAAGGTTCTTCGCGATGCTATAACCCTTGCAGCAATTTTGTTCGATAATCACGTAAAAGCCGGGACTTTAACGCGTATAGGTACCAAAGATCCTACCGACAAGGCCATGACCGAACCTTCCAATGAAGCAAAGGCCGAATCCACACCTCAACCCATCAATACCAATCACAACTATAAGAACAAACGAAAACACCAAAATTATGCGATCACCAACCCAATCCCTCTACAAACCCAATATTCCCCAACTTACCAAAACTACGCTTTAACCAACCCATCTCACACTCAAGTAACCCAAACCCAATCCAACAAAAATTTATACAAGGGAACTCACCCCTTATGCAACACTTGCAACCGACACCACCACACCGCCTCCGCATATCGCCAATCCCTAAATTGTGGCCGATCCGGTCACCTTGCCAATTTTTGTCGTGAAATCATGCATACCCAACCAAACCAACCCTTTACACCACAATTCACACAAACCAACTCCCAACCATTTTTCTACCTATTGCGCAACAATTTACCACCAGACGTTCATGATTTAATTGCGGAGACCCCAACCATCTCCGCAATACATGCCCACAACTTGTCTATGGGAACCAAGCTCAAGCTAATAAAATCCGTGTGTACCAAGCCCAAACCAACGCAGATAACCCAACTTAGACTATCCAAGCCCAACTTTCTCAAACTCAACCCAACCAAGCTAATCAAGCCAATCAAGTTTATCAAGTAACCCAGGGCGCTCATGCGCGTGTTCTTAAAATCAACGAAACTTCAAGCAAATAACAACCATAAGGTTTTGTCGCCTCCTATGGACAATCCCAAACTGTGACCCGATAGCAAGGCCATCACCAACCAATCAAAGTTCACGTTTTCAAGACTTGTGTGTTTCGTCTTTTCTTTTAGTTAATTGAAGATCTATGTAGTGAAGTTTCAACAATATTAATAAATTTTGACTTCTTTCATCAAGGTGTCAATTCTGTTATTATTTATCTTGTGTGAAATATAACTATATTCCATATCTGTGTGGATTAGATATAACGGAAATCATGGTTGCTTATCAATAACATCGATTGTCTATAACCAAGTATCTATGGGCATGGTCACCAAGAGCATACTCAACAGTAGGAATCGAAACGATGAACTTAGTTACCAATATAGTTACCTTCGGTTATCGTTATGTACTAGAAGCGGTACCAACACAACCGTTTAACATGTCTAAAGCAAATCTTGCTTCCGTATATGTGTTGACGCTAATACTATACCACCCCCAAGACGCAAATCCTAAATCTCTTCCTATCATAAAACCCAATATTACTCTTCAATGCTCCCCTTTTCAATCTTCTTATGATTTTGTACTGCAAGAAAACCTCGTGAAACAACATGTTTACCATTAGAATTTAAGTGTTGATGCTTGTTTAGTTGTGTAATTATTTATTTAATTATTATAGTCCCTTTAACCCAGACACCGAAACTAGCTATGTGGATCATGCGACGACTCTAATAATTATGGGTGCACACATAATTATAAAGGTCCTCGCATGAGAACCATAGTGAAATCAGTAATGTGTAGTAATTCAGAACCTAAAGTGATTATCGGTACGCGAAAAAAATGCGATGTGATAAGAACATTATGGATATGCCGCTGGTACGTCCTATATATAAGTGTTCATATCATATTTCATATGTAACGTTTATTGGGTCGTTGAAGATCTGAGTTATTTTGGCCAATGTTTATACGCCATTTAATTGTTGTGTTGCTTTATATATGTAATGTATGATCTCAAGTATGTGCTCATAATTATTTTTCTCCTTGTTCGTTAACTCAATCATCTTTTATCACTATGCCTTCAACTTTGCTCAAACCTCACCTTAACTTGTGACTCGTTTATCCAACCCTTCCACATCGGCTTTGTTTTTAATTTCGGGACGAAATTTCAAAAGTTGTATCTACTGTGACATTTATCAATTTCAATTTCGAGACCCAACCCATTTTGGGATCTAATGTATTTCAACCTTCTAGCTATTATTAAATTTATGGATGTTGTACATTTGTACTGATTTTGTCATTGTAATGGTCACCTAGTTCATTAAAGTTTATAAAGAGATAAATAAAATCATTTATTTAGTTTTAAACTAAATAACAAAGTGTTTATTAAATGAATCCATCAATTAACTAATCTTCAGTTTATGATGTCATTTGGAATATTGTTTTTTAACAACTTTGGAACTTAAATAAAGAGGAAGGAAATATTGAGGGGTCTTAATGAAAATTTGGTAATTAATTCCATGAGTTTGAAATGTTTATGAATGGTGGAAAAGGAGTCTGCAAATTTTGCTTCAACAGTAGCGTGAGATCACGAGAAACTATTTTAACTCACCAATTTTCCTATCAAATAACAATCATTAATTTGCCATAAACCATATCAATGTTACAACTCAAGAGTCAAGACCTTGTGGCGCATCAAAACACTTAATTGTCAATAAACGTTAGTTTCGTAACTGACTTTTTAATGCAAATTTAATCATGGATCGTTATAAGACGGAATCAATCCAATTATATATTGAGACACAACCCTCTCATTATTTCGCACCTATACACACTTCTAATTTCATCCACAAACTCTCTGGAATCGAATTCAATCTCGCGTTGCATATCGAGCTTCGACAAGCAACCTCAATTATCCACCAATCAAGTATGTTCTAGTGTGTTTATAAATCAAATTTGTATGTAGAATCAAACGCCTCTGTCAATTTGGATCGATAGAGGCGTTTTCTTGTTCAATTTAGGAATTTGAAATTCTAGGGTTCATATGGATTGGGGATATGTTTAAATTTTTAAACTATAAAATTACGCAGGATGAGACCTAGCTCAGCTGGTTAATGTTGTGAGGCTGAATCTGATTGACCCTGGTTCGAACCCCCCAACACAAAATGTTTTTTTTAAGCTTTTCAATTTATGTTTAGTTTCTACCATTTATTACTACTACAACACAACAGTAAACGAGTTGTTAGCTGTACTCGGACAACGCAAAGAAAAGCTTTTTCACCCAATTTACTATGCTAGTAAATCTCTTAATGATGCACAAGAGAATTACACCACAACAGTAAACGAGTTGTTAGCCGTAGTTTTTTACTTTGAAAAATTTAGATCCTACCTAGTTTTTTCAAAAACCATTGTTTACATCGACCATGTCGCCATACGATACCTCTTCAACAAGCAATATGCCAAACCTAGACTATTCCGATGGATTCTACTACTCAAGAATTCTACATAGAAGCTAGGACAAAAAAGGAGCAGAGAATGTAGCCGTAGACCATTTTTCACGCTTAGAATGCCTAGCTTCAGAAGAACTTCATAAGGAAATTATCGATGATAATTTTCCACACGAGGTTCTCATGCATATCCAAGCATTCATGAAAGAGGAGGGTGAAATTCCTTGGTTTGCCGATATCACGAACTATCTAGCTTGTGGAATCCTAAGAAAAGGGCTGACTCATCAACAACGGAAGAAATTCTTCTCCGACTTAAGATTTACTTCTGGGAAGACCCTTACTTGTTTAAGATAGGAGCTGATCAGGTTGTTTGTAGGTTTGTATCAGGAAAGGAAACCTTAGATATTCTCAAACACTGACATGAAGGACCAACTGGTGGACACCACAGTACCGCCACCACGGTCTATGAATGTGATTGACGTATGATTCTTCTGGCCCACCATATATAAAGACACATATGCTTTAAATCAAGCATGTGATGCTTGTCAAAGAGCCGAAAACATTTCAGCCAAGAATGAGATGACTCAAAAGGCATTCAAATTTGTGAGGTCTTTGATGTATGGGGAATATATTTCATGGGGTGTCACACTCGGCCTCAGGGGCCTAGCCGTGTTACCCATAGTTGGCACCGATTCAGTTAATTTGTCAAAGTTTTATTACGCAACGGAAAATCATTAGTAAAGTATTTACTTTCATAACATATGGAATTAAATACCTTTTTTATATTTTACAAAAGTACTTGCTTTAACACAAGTTTTACATATGCTTCTTTTGACAAAATTTAGCTGAGCCATCAGCTGTATTCTATGCCTAACGATCTTCTATCTCCATCGGACATATCCACTTCTATACCTTATTCCTGGTTACCTGAAAACACTTTTTAAAAATACGTCATCTATATGCTTTTGAATAATGCTAACTCGATGAAAGGTTTTCATAATTCGTTATGACACAATCACCAATAGTGTTCAACGACTCAGTGGGTCTAAGTTCCATCTCATCAGAACTAAACATACGCACAGAACACGTAGTGGATGGTTACGCACCCTATAGACAGTTACTTTCCTCATGGTCAGTATGTCTGTAGTGTGCTCACTACAGATCATGTATGTAAGGATCCAGACACATGTGTATTTTAGCCCGAGAGTCTAATACTACGTTGTATTAATACATTTTAGAGGATTTGACCCAACCCTCATGTAAATACTTTTCTAACTCTTTACATATAGATAACCCTCCATAATCTAAAAGAGTAGATATTTCATAAATATAGAGGATTCGTACCAACGCTCGTATAAAATCTTTTCTGACTCGTTACTTATGGATAAATATCTGTAACATTAAAAGATTGTATACTTTGTAAAAAGGTATAAGTATTGACCGTATTCACCTTTAGTCACACCCCAAACCACGGCCTAGGCGAATGACACATATGTTGGTACCGCATTTGTAAATAAATCAGAGTTAGCGGATTAAAGCGGAAATATATTTACGTGGTATAAAATATTATGTCTACATAACAATACACGGGATTTTAAAATACCCGTTTAGTGTTTTATAGAAGATTACTTGTTTATACAAAACCACTATTTATATCTTAATATTAACAACATGATCTGAGCCATTGGATATCAAAGTACTTCGAGCATTCCAATCTCCTAATCTTAATTACCTGCAAAATGTTTAGAAAATACGTCAGCACTACATGCTGGTGAGTAAGTTGACGCATAAAATATTTTCTTTTACTTGATTACCCCTGGAGACATAACTTAGGTCCGGCCCATCGTGGCTTAGGAATAATCAAGCTTTAAAACAATACACGATTATAAACTTAAGTTACACACAAGACACCCCAGCAAACACCGCAACGTTCGACCTTACTTAGGTACCATACGTATACAAATGATCAGTCACACACGGACATAACTTAGGTCCGGCCAATCGTGGCGGAGGTCATAACCAGGTGTGGCGCAGTGTGTCCACTGACTTTTTACCACATATGTATGGATCCAAACAAACGTACACGACAGCCTGAGGGCTAGCGATTACTTTTGTTGATAATGTTTTAGAGATACGTAATCTCATGTAATTCATTTCATTTATTTGACTCGATTAAACAAGTTTATAAAGTTGGGCGTCTTCACATTTTCTTGAAATGATCAGCTTCAATAACTGACCAGTTCTTTCATTTCTTTGCTATCTCACACCTATAGTACGAGTATAACCTTTTGTTAGTCAGATCTTTAATCCGACTTAAGACCTCTAGTTTCTTTTGTATAATCTTTACCTCAATTATATTTTCTTTATGAGCCTTTAGTTCAAAAGATCTTTTCTTTATTTTAAACCTTTAGTTTAAAATATCTTTTCTTTCTTTTCTTTTACAAGTTTAAAACCTTTAGTTTAACTTGTTTTACTTTTTCTTAAACTCTACGTTTCTTCTTCTTTAAGAAACGTATACTTTCTTTCTTTATTTATTTAAGAAATATAATAATAACTTATATAATATCATAACAAAGAATCAAATTAGCATCTATATCTCTTTCTTTTTTTTTATTTCTTTGTCATGTTTTCTTTTGTTTATTTTCGAGGTATCGAGTATATCCTCGACCTAGGGTTTTAAGCCTTCATATTTTATTATTATTTTATTCGAGAATTATGCCTACCTTGCTTGGCTTATATAACCCTAAACAATCGAGCAACACATTGACGTCTATTCTTTTCTCGTGCTTCCCTTGATCAACACCACCTTAGCACGCAAAACGATATACGTCTGTCTTCAATACTCATCAGCACACTTATCGAGGCGGGTCGTCAGGTCGTCTCGGGTTGGCTCGTACTTCAATGTAATGGCGTCGGTGTATGGTATGTACTTTGAGGTATTGTCGGTTATGGCACGGATTACGAGGTGGGTTTGTGGCACGTTCTTCGAGGCTAGAGAGAGAAAGTTGCTGTGAGATTGAGGTGTGGAAAAATGAGGGCTGGAGGCCTTAATTTATAGGCTGACCTGGTAACCCATCGCGATACGCGATGGCTTGGGGAGAATCCCGTCGCATATCGCGACGTAGGGTTGATGAGTTGCCAGCAGGGCTGCCACGTGGCGGATGTGATACCACGTGGTGACACGTGGCAAGATGTAGTGCCACCAGTTGACACGTGGCGACACGTGTCTTGCGTGTCAGACCGCGTCATCACGATACGCCCACCGCCCTTTTTCTTGGGTTTGTAAACAGGCCCTTCGCGATACGCGATGGGCTTGTCCTCTGATCCGTCACGTATCGCGACGGGACATGAAAACAGATTTTTACATTTTAAGTCTTTGTACTTTTGGAACTTGGTATTTTTGATCCAAAAATATCATGATGTTACACCTTTTAATAAGTTGTTCAACTAACAGTTTCTCTATGTTTGATGAATTATTAACTCGAACCTATAGTTCGAGAATAATAGTTTCATAATTTAGCTAGATCAAATGATCTAGCTTCAGAACTTTAGTCCTATTTATAGCTTTAAATCTTAATAAAACATTTCTTTTGATATAAAAGTCATTTTTATTCTAAATGATTACTTTAGTTCGTATGACGTTTGGCGTGGCATGATTAGGCCTAATAGGTTCGAACACTCTCATCAAGCTCTCCAAAAAAGTAAACGGGTCCCGCAGATTATTGAGATTTATACGAATTACTTTTCTTATACAAGAAACTCGACTACCGGTATTATCACCCTTCCAGTTACTACACGGCCGTAATTATTTATAAATATCTTTTATACGAAACAAAAATTAATGTTTTTTCCTTTAGAAGGAAGTGACAATAACCTTTGTATGCGAAACTTTATGTTTCTTAATAATAAAGAAATGTTTATTTTTTTTCTAAACCTTTATATATAAAAGGCGTAAATATATATATATATATATATATATATATATAAAGTTTCAAAGGTTTAGGCTATACCTTCGACTAGGATCTAAGCTATAAAGTAAAATATCTTAAACATAACTCATACATTAAAATGGGTATAACGCTTAAGGACGAACGAGGAGTACGTCGACTATATGTAGGATGTCGGGGTATGAAACGTCAAAACTCAATAGTGGAGTCGGGACTCAAACTCGATGGCACAAACTTCGAGAAAATGAGAGTGGTTTGGTGTTCGGGATGTCACACATGAGCAACTTATGACCCCTATTTATAGTTGAAACTAACACCCTCGGTCGGATCGTCACTCGCCAACATTCATTCTTGTGATGACACGTGTCCTTTTATGTTGACATATGGCGACACATGTCATTCCATATGATTAGTCATTGGATACATGCCGATTTCATGCTATTTATTATAGAACATGTGTCGATTTCATGCGATTAGTCAGCGGACATGTGTCGCTTCATGAGAGTTTTATATATTTATTTTAGGTAAATGACTAACTAGTCCCTCAAATTTCTAAATTTGTCAAAATTGGTATGGAAGTTTTTGGAATGTTACATGGGGTCATTTCCTAACTCATTCAGAAATAAATACATCCTAGTAGCAGCCGACAACGTGTCTAAATGGGTAGAAGCACAATCTCTTCCTAATAACGATGCTCAGGTTGTTGTACGTTTTCTGAAAAAGTTATTCTCATGATTTGGTACTCCAAAAGTCCTGATTAGGGATAGAGGTACTCACTTTTGCAACAACCTAATGGACAAAGTCTTAGCACGATATGGATTTCACCACCGTTTAGAAACACCATATCATCCACAGACCAGTGGGCAAGTAGAAGTCTCGAATCAGGGATAAATAGAATCCTCGAAATAACTATTGGGATGAATCGCAAAAATTGGGCAGAAAAGTTAAATAACGTTTTATGGGCCCTTAGGAGGGCATACAAAACCCCATAGGAGCAACACCCTTCAAACTTGTAAATGTGAAAGCATGTCATCTACCCGTAGAACCAAAGCACAAAGCTTATTGGGCTCTAGCGCAGTGAACTTTGATCTAATGTCCACCGGTAAAGTCCGGGAAGATTAAATTCACGAACTAGAAGAACTAAGAGCAATGGCCTACAAAAATTCCTGATCTTACAAAGAAAAGAATAAACGTCTGGACGATGCCCATTTAAAAGGAAACAAAAAGTTTTATGTTGGTTATCGTGTACTATTATATAACACACGTTTATGTCTTTTCCCAGGAAAATTGAAAGCTCTTTGGACAGGCCTATACATAGTTGAAACAGTTTTTGACTATGGGACAGTTGAAATTTCAAATTCTAATGGCCACAAATTCAAAGTTAGTGGACATCGATTAAAACCATACATCGATGGACCATTCGAAGCCGTTTCGGAGGTAGTAATCCTCCACCAGAACCGATGAACATACTGGAAGTAGGATCTGGCCAAGATCCTCATTAAACTAGGCATTGTATATATGTTCTCTTAAGTTCTTTTAAAATAAAATAAAATAAAAACTATAATATAATATAAATAATATAATCAAAACACGTGGGTGTGCTTCTGTTATAAGGGCCAAAGCCAAAAATTGCGTGCCAGAATCTTCGCTGAAAAAATCTCAGTCAGTCTGACTTGTAACAAAATTGTCAGATTGAAGCACGGTGCCGTGTTCCCTGAAAGATGGGACTGTGTTTGGCAACTATTTGGCTATAAATTGCATCTCTTACCAATGAATTTATTGCACCAAACCAAACACTAATTATAACCTCTGATAAATCACAATGCCTACTGAGATGAGCAATGGAATTCCCATTACTCGCGAACCTAGAAACGAAACCTGACATCCTTCCAAAAAACCGAGCTATTACTCAAACTTCAAGAGTTGTTTAAGGAACTCACTGAAATGAATCTCCTCGTAGAGATGCGTCTCATTCAACTCACCGAGTTGGTGGAAAGTATGAAGATGGAATTACGGGACATCAATGAACAACTGCAGTTTCAAGTCCTCCGCTTCACCTACTTTCCTCCACCCGGGCCGTTCGATGGAGGAGACCCCATTTAGTGGAATCTGGAGTCGTTTTTATCTTTTCATGTGTAATCAAGTGCAATAGGCACAAGTTCAGGACTTTTGGGCTTAACCCGACTTAATTTCAAGTTTTAGGATATTCGGGCTTATCCCAATTTTATGTTTAGGACCTTTTTATTATTGAAAGTAATTTTTATGTGTTCAATTAACATCTTAAACATCGTTCCAATAAATCCTACTCTCACGTTTGCTAAAAATCAAGATTTAAAATCCAGGGGCAAGAAACACGGGCCGTGTATCAGTGTACACGGGGCTGTGGTCACCCTAGAATCTTCAACATGATACGCGCTGATGTTGTACAATTCTCTGAATTAGAAACATTTAATCCCTCAAAAACACGGGCCGTGCCCAACTTCCAGTCCCTCTATATATTGCAAACACACTTCACTATTCCATTCATACCAAACCAAAAATATCCCAAATGGATAACATAGGAATGGAATGGAAGCCAATGAGAAAGTTTAAGAATGATGAAATTTCATCACATCTTGAACAAGAAATCACAAGGCTCCAAAGTGTGGTGAGGGACCAAGTCGAAAGCAACATTCAAGAGGAGGCTCACTTTTATCGAATTGACAAGCAAAATCGAACTACTAAGGTTCGAGAACTTCCACATCATCAAAAGCCACAATAAGTACGTGGACTTCAAGCTCAAATTCCTTAATCGAGAAATCGGAAAGCCAAACAAAAAGCTTTCCGAGCCCTTGGAAGAAAAGAGAGCCCCGCCACACAGACTTGTTTGGGAGTGGTGGTCGTTAGTAGTTTCGAGTAGGAGAAGCCTTGTTTTGCTTCCTTACACTTTGTTGTCGATTAAGCTAGTTTTATGTTATCGGTTTGTTTTGTTTTAGTTTCGGTGTAATGTTTAAGAAGTTAATAATATTCTGTAGGATTTTTATGTTTTTAGAACTTTAATCTTCAGTAAAATCAGTAAAAAAAAAAGACCCATCTCATTAAATAAACAAATAAACAAAAATAATGACCTGACTGCACACTGCAGCACGGGCCATGCTTCGTGAAGCACGGGGCCATGTCACACTTCATAGTTCAGTTATGGGAATTTTTATAAAACACCCATTTTTTCATAACTTAACCCTAAAAACACATTCCGCCTCCCTCCGAGAACAAGCGACCAAACCCCCTTCCTTTCAATCTTTACTTTAATCTCCCAAATTCAACGCAAAGGTATGTTAATTTAATGATTCTAGGGTTCTAATAAACCATTATATGTCAATATTGGGTTGTAAGAAAGCCCCAAATCTGAATACATACTGATTTCATTGTTGAATCGAGCCAAAACCCCATTAATAGGATACTTAATTGTTACTATCTAGGGTTTTGCTTTGTAAAAAGGAATTGACCTGATTAGAACATAGGATTGAAGGAATTTTTGAAAGAAAATCATTCGGGTTCGGTTTATGAAAAATCCATATCATATAAATGTTAACCCGGAAACACTTCCAAAGACATCTGGGGACACTGTTAACCCAGTCCTGTACTCACTCCGTACGATTGCCGTACAATCAAATATTTATAAATACACGCAAATCCATGCGTTCAGTATGTATTTAAACATTTCAATAGTAACATGCTTTCCGCTCCGGGAAAATATTTGAAAACAATTCAGAAAAAGGGGCTCGTGAAACTCACCTTAGCACATGCAAGCAGGTAACAACAATCATTATCAGTTAACACGTCCAATCTGTAATATGATCCCTACGATCGTTACTATACACTTATTATTAATATAACTTTAACCAAGTTAACCGGTACATCTGGGGGCACTGTTAACCCAGCACTGTACCCGTTCTGGGGGCAAGGTTAACCCAGAAACACTTCTCCGGACTCAGATTGTGATGTCGTTTAGAGTTCCATGGTCACAACTACTATTAGTCGTTTTTTTCTCGTTTTGCGTGTCTAGCACGGTTATCCGTTTTTATGTTTCAAAAATGAGTTTGGTCACACACGACCCGAAAATAGTGGTTGTCTGATAATTTAATTAAAGATGTGAAATTATAGCTCGGTTTAGACGTCCCGATTGGCCGCGGGACCCGTTTCCGTCTTTGGCGTACCGGAAACTGTTAAAATAGGTTAAAATTACTCAAATCATCCGAATTATTTTCGGATGATTTATTTTTACTTGTTTAACTCATTTATATGAAAATAGTTCATTTTTAGGGTTTTTATACACCAGTCAGCTCGCTTAAGCGAACTTCACCGGTTTACGCGTTTTAACTTTAAAAGTTTGATAATTAGCACGATTAATTATCCGTTTACTCTCGGATCTTGAAATTTTACACAAATCACTTTTTAACAGTGGGGAATTTTATAAAAATATTTCCAGAATTAATTCTTATATTTAAAATTTATTTATCTATTTTTAAACACCATTTAAACACTAAATATGTCGTAAATACCAAACGATCTTAGAAAAATCCCAAATTTTTCCTGGATGTCCCCTGCCATCCACATAGTCCCCTGTAATTTTTCCAGAACCAAAATCTTCTTTTACATGCCCTTTTTACTAAAACCGAGCTAGAAATCCCTAGAACTCGTTTAACCGAAAAGCATACTTAGACTTCTCCAACGGACCTCAAATTTTGTGTGTGACTTATAAATGATATGAAAAGCTTATCTACAATTTTCCAGAATTTTTCATGATATTTAACTATTTTTCACCATTTTTGGCCAAAACCGAGCATTAAATTCACCAAATAATCATCCTTTATCCAAAAATTACCAAAAATTCACAGAACTCATATTTTCATGTGTAGATCATCCCTGTAAAATTTCATGACCTAACTCTACACGAAACACAATCTGTCCAAATCACAACCCTTATACAAAAACCGAACTACCTTGAGTTTCTAGCTTCAAACCGCAAGAATCTCGCTTTCTAGCCCTTGCTAGCAACTAGATACAACACCTACAAGCACAATAACACCACACCAAGCAAGTTACACCCACAATCAAGCCATTTTTTTCATGGTTTCGGTTATGCTTTAAAAACAAATATTTAACCGTAAAAATTCGTTTTTGGTTCGTTTAACTCCTTTCTTGGACCAAGATCCCTTGTATAACCCGTATACATCACTTGATCATGCAAGAATCGGTTCCATCTCGGGTTTTCACCCTTTTTCACTTGGAAACCTCATTTCCTTGCAAGAACACTCAAGAAACGAACTTAAACACGTACATAACAAGATTTTACCTCGGTTTTTCTTGTTAAAAAGCTCGGTTTTTGGTTCTTGATCTTGAGAGAATATGAATATTGCTGAAGTGTGTTGTGAAAAAAGAAAATGAAATGTTGTTTTGGGTGAGGGGGTCCGATCGGACCTAATGGATGGGTGGGGGGGGGGGACCCACAACTTCATTTGTGGCCACATGTTCAGATTCTCGTAATCTGGATAATGTTTTGGATAATCTGGTTCAGTTTGTTTTTCGGTTAAACGTTTAATTCGGCTTAAAACGAGGCTAAAACAGTCGTTTTTCTGCTTAAAAATGAAATTTATATAAAACCGATTTAAAACTTAAACCATGACATTTATTAACTTAAAACATCATAGTATTAATAATTGTGCATCTTTTTCGGCTTGATCGATCGTCTCTTGCTTGGTTTGGTATTAAAGGTTTCGTTTAACGTACCGACGTATCATTAATTCGAAACCCTTTTCTGTGCTTTAATTCACTTATCCCGAAGCTTTAATACTTCGCAAACATCACTAAATAATATATATTTCGTCTATAATGCGTTCCCCGATCGTTCGGGCTTCAATAACCGTTAATCGGTTAATCGTATTTCCAATACGATTAACTGTATAATCGAGTATAATTCGTACTATGAATCATACATACTTGTATAAACGCATCATAATTCACATAATCATTATTAAATAACACATAAATAGTATATACCGGTTAGGGTATACCTGATTTTGCCGGAATCGTTACACTACATATATGTTTACAAAATCATTATTAAATCTTTTTCATCCAAGAATCCAACCTTTACAACCCGAACCAATCATTACAACTCGTATAATAACTATGTAAATATGTATGTATATAATCTAATATCCTTGTAACTTTAACTTTAAACCGACAAATGTTTATAACAAATAAACATACCGGTAACGTTAAAATTCCGCAAACATTATTTTATTAAAGATTTATCTTACAAGTAATATTATAATAATAACTTGTTAAAATTTGATAGATGAAATTAGTAAAATACGTTAACATGTGTAAAGGTATATATACAAACAATAATATATGAACTTTAAAACCGATATGTTATTTTCATTAAATTAATTAGTAATTCTCGTGCTCTTATTATTTTAGCTCATGAGATTCGATCGTTCGGTTTCATATACCGCGCTTACCGTTTTATTTCAGGTTATCATCTAATTGCAAAGGTGAGTTTCTCACACCCCCTTTTTACTCTTTTTAACTATTTTGAGGGTATCATATATATCCTATCCAAATTTCAATTTCGTTTATTCATTATTTACAAACTACAATTTATTACATGGACTTGTGTGTTTACTTGTTACCTGCTCAAATACTACGTGAATGGATTTATTTGATAAGTATGATCATACTCCCCCCCTTTGCACTCAGGACCATTGTTTCTAGTGGAAAAGGGACTCCGATCTACATATGTTGGTGCACAATCCCAACTGAAAAAGACCTTTATTTATTCTTTACGCTCAGGACCTTTGATTCTAGTGTAAAGAACCCTTACGTGTTTTACACAAGTTTTCATGGAATTGCATGGTTTTTATATATTATTTAAACTGTGTTAACTCACCAAATATTCAATTAGTTGACTTTATTTTATATATAGGCTACAGGTACTTTCATTATGTAACACCCCGGCTAAAGCGGATTACGCCCGGGTGCGACGTACAGATTTCCTAAAACACATGTGACATTATTAAGTGGCCAAAATATCATTAATTCATTCAAATCCCAAGTACACAAGTTTATCAAAGGAACAAACACAAAGAAGAAGGAACAAAACAAATGTCTTCTTGTTTATTATTTAAATATCCTAACTTCTAGTATTTTTGTCATTTCATCCTCTAATGAAAGTACCTGTAACATATATATATATATATATACATATATATATATATATAATAAAGTCAACTAATTGAATAGTTGGTGAGTTCACACAAGTTTTTATATAAGTATATAAAACCATACAATTCCATGAACAGGTGCAATTAAGCAAGTAAGGTCCTTTCCAGTTGGGATTGTGCACCAACGTACTCGGATAATAGCGCAAGTAAGTGTCTTTTCCGTTGGATTAACCAACGTACTCAGATCGGGGGTCCCTATTCCACTCATAACATCGAGGTCCTGAGTGAATAGGGGGGGTGGCATATGATCATACTTAATGAGGAAACCATGAGCACGTAATCTTTGATCAAGTAAGCAAGTAAACACACAAGTCCATGTAAAGAATTGTAGTTTGTAGATAATAAATAAACGAAATTGAATTTTTGATAGGATATATATGCTACACCCAAAATATTTAAAAATGGTAAAAAGGGGGTGTAAGAAACTCACCTTGATGTTGAAGACAAACTTGAAATAAAACCGAAAGTACGTAAATTAAAACGAAGCAATTCAACGTCACGAACTAGAATTAAAAGATTAAAATTAATATTAACTGATGACTTATAAAAAGTAGATATTCATACAAGCACTATAAGTATTTTCTAAGCGATTCCTAGAATCCTTAGTATCCAAATAATCCCACAAATTATTAAAAGTTTGACCAAAGTTTGATTTTCCGTTGACTTTGACCAAAAGGTCCAAGTTGTTGACCGTTGACTAAAAATATTGCCTTTGACCAAAATATTGACCATTGACCCTAAATGTTGACTAACGACCCATTGGTGACTTTTGACCAATTATCTAGACTTAAAATAGTCATAAGATATTCATAGTCGCAACCTAATAATCGATCATGTAATTTGCAGTTAACCAATTTTTTCATGCAACCCTATAACTAAGTCACACTTTTACCAATTTCATTTTTCATAAGTAAGACTAACCACTTAGTCAAATAGTTCTAAGTTGACCCATAAAGTTAGAATTCAACTTACCACAATCAATCTATTACAAATTACAATTATTTTCACTAACCAATATGTTGATCATCCTTAACAAGTTTTCAATCATCAAAACTGATTTTTCCAACCAACCAAAACTTGTGATTAAATTACCAAATAATTATTTCAAGTATTGTGTATAACATATATTTTTCTTATAATTTTCCAATTCACACAAATATACAAAATATTCACACTCTACAACAACCTAATTTCAGTCTCTGTTTTAATACAGCAGTACATAAATACTTGTAACATCCAAAAATTATAAATAAATAAAAGAAAGTTTATGATTCGAATTGTGTGTTAGTATTTAATTAATATTAAATATAGGAAGAAGTATGGATTTGGATAATTAAAATGAATTAAGATGGTGGGATTGGCCTTAGGTTCATGTGCTTTAAGGAGTATAAATACTCCCTTAAAACCACCCTAAAACCCAAAATCTTCATTCCATCTTTCCCTATTCTCTACACACACTCAAAACACACACACCTACACCACCATATTCGGCCGGGAGCAAGAGGAGAGGAACGAGACCAAACGAATGCTAGTTGGTGATTAGATCTTTATTATACAAGATAAATACAAGATCTAGAGTTCATAATCAAGCCAAACAAGACCAAAAGAACACATAAAGGTATGTTTTTACCTTACGTTTTTATAAGCATTTAGTCTTGAAATGTGAAACAATAGTAGATTAGGTCTAAGTGAAACGCAAAGTAATGAACTTGATGTTAAGACGAAATTAATGAACTCATATACATCTTCGACCCATTTAAAAGAGACCCTAAGATCTAGTTTTGAACATTTAAGGTTAAAGGTCCGAACTTTATGAGTTTCCGGGTCGCTTTCTATCCAAAAATGGCCATGGGGACGTCTACGGGAATTATTAACATCATACCAAAGGATTTCGCGCTGAAACGGAGACGTTTATCGGGTTAAAACCAAACCCGTAGCTGCTACTGTATAACTTCGCCTACAAGCAAGTTCGCCTGCAAGCATGTTCTCCTGCTTACTAACTTCGCTGCCTGTAAATTTTGCTTGTTGTTAAGATCGCCTGTTAACAAGTTCGCCAGATGACAAAGTTCGCTTGATATAAGTTTGCCTGACGTATGTTCGCTTACTTATATGTTCGCCTGACGTATGTTCGCTTACATATAAGTTCACTTACATATAAGTTCGCTTACATTCAGAATCAGGTGCATTGAGACCCTGATACATGGTGACCTGTACATGTATACGTGTATACATTTGAGGGCATGCATTGCAAAGACTTAGGAAGATAAAATGCTAGAACGTTAAAAGAAACAAAAACCTATTAAGTTAAGTAAAAGTACTCTGATATAATAGGACAAATATTGATACGTGTACCTCATATACGGTTAGCAGAGCTTAATTAAAGAAAGGATTAACTATTAACGGAGAAAGGAACAAGATTCAGGTGAGTTTCTAGCCCCACTTCCTTGTTATGTTTTCGGGGCTGTGTGCATACTCTATGTGATTTGTTAATACACTTACCTTAAGTGGTAAGTGTATGTCTTATATAATTTATGTATGAATGAATGCTTGATGATGCATGAACGATCTTCGGATATTGCATGTATCGTCAAGGGATAGTTTAAAGATATGATTGGTATATAGAGATATGACGTGTGTACGTATGGAATTTATAATTATGAATGTAGAGAAAGGTATGGAAGGTATGGTTAGAAAGGGAACGGACGCTAATACTATATGCGAATGTAGGGAACAGACCCTAATAATATCCGCGAATGTAGAGAACATACCCTAATAGTATCCGCGAATGTAGGGAAGGTACCCTAATAATATCCGCGAATGTAGGGAACAGACCCTAATAATATCTGCTAATGTTTTAGGACGAAGTATATGTATACATGTATGTGTAACAAGGTAAGAAGGAAAGTATGGTAGTATGAACGTATGAAGAATGGTAAAGAACTATATATGTATATGTACCTACGGGTGCGTATATAAGAATGTGTATGGACGTATTGTATGTTGCCTGATTAACTAGAACTCACTCAGCGTAGCTGTCTTTTAGTATGTACGCAAGTGAGTAGGATGAGGCAGCTCGCTTGAGGGGAACACGTGGCAACGAATAAGAGGCTGGTATCGAAGACTAAAGACGTTTGTGTTTAATATTTTTTATTTTGAAAGACAAGTTATGTAATGTTTTATGAAAGTTATTATATTCCGCGTATGTTTTTATTAAATCTAATGATTAGAATTATGTTGATGAGTAAATCCAACGTCCAATTGTGAGGCACCGGTAACGGGGCCTTACAAGTTGGTATCAGAGCAAAGTTCGAGACATTTAAGCATCCTACATGCTTAGACTCGAACAGAGAATGGGATTTAAAAAAAAGATGCCAGTTCAAGAATGCCATGTGTCACTCAAGCAAGCCCGGTATAGTTAAAATGTATGGTTAAATAATAAATGTTAATGTTTTCTTGATTGATATGGATAGGATTTCTTGCTTGTTTGACTGTTTAACTGTTTGAGATTAGAATCAGCACAAATAGACTCATAAAGGGAAGTGTATAGGACAGCGAAAGTAACGTGATCAACTAATCATAACTTGCCACTGTTATTTCCTGTTAGCCTTACTATCCTTGTACTAAATAGTTCCTTGAGTGATGACGTTGTATTTTCCTTTTTAGAATACGATGGCTGGAACAGGAGGAAATCTAGGAGTTGTAGGAACTGAGAAAACTGAAGGTCGCACTAGACGACGTGGCAGGCCTCGCCGTGCCCAACAACCTTCGGTTGAGACAACTTCCAACAACGGAGATGAAGGAAGCGCAACTGGAAGAGACCCGAACAACAACGAAGGGGTTCAACTGGATCCCGCAATTCAAGCAGCTATTGTTCAAGCTGTTGCCACTGCTGTGAAGAATATGACTTCTGGAGGGTCTGCTGGAAGTCGTGAAAGAACTGCAGAAGGAGTAGGGGGTGATGGTAGGCGGGAGGATGAAGGAGAGAGGGAGGCCTCGAGTGGGGTTAAGTCTGTGAAAGCCGATGACAGGAAAAGAGGCCGAGGTGGGTGCAACTATAAGTCCTTCAAAGGATGTGACCCGCCGAAGCTAACTGGTTTGGGAGACGCCATCGCTACTCTTCAATGGATAACCGCCATGGATAAAATTATTAGAATCTGCGAGTGTCGCCCTGTCCAAGCTGTCGGTTACGCCAGCCAATCATTTGGTGAAGAGGCGATGTATTGGTGGGAATCGATTGAGCAGAGGAAGAGCCAAGAGGAAATCAAGGCTATGAGGTCGGAGGATCTGAAATAACTGGTTATGAAAAAATTCGGTGCTGATGCCGAGGTTGAGAGGGCGGAGATTAAGTTCCTGAACTTGAAACCGGGAACGATGACACATCGTGAGTACACCACCGAGTTCAACCGAATGTCTAGGTTGGTGCCCAATATGGTCAACACTGAAGCTAAAAGAAGCAAGTGCTATGTGAGGGGACTGCCACAGAAAGTCCGCACGCTAGTCAGGACGAGTAAGCCTGCTACTTTTGACTCTGCTGTCGAGCTTGCAGAGATGGTTTATGCAGACCTGGATGCGGATGATGTTGTGGTGGAAGAAGAAAATAAGGATAAGAAGTGGGTTGCTCCCGTTAAACGACCCGGTACTCAGTTGTGGAACTCAAAAGATAAGAAGCAAAAGGTGTGGGAAAAGAAGTCGTGCAAGACCTGCGGTAAGATGCACGGTGGCGAATGCAAGTGGGGCACTGGTTCTGATGTGTGCCATAAGTGTGGGAAATCCCATGGAGGGGAATGACGGTTAGGGTCAAACGCATGTTACAAGTGTGGGAAGGTGGGACATTTTGCTCAGGATTGCCATGCAAAGCCCGCATGTTATAGGTGCGGTCAGACTGGCCACCTAGCAAGGGTTTGCACGGGCGGTGAAACTGGAGGTGAAAAGAAGGATGCTGATGTAACGATTCCGACGATACCAGGTATACCCTAACCGGTAGACGTTAGTTACTTCATATGTAATGTCGGGTACATGAGTTACCATGGTAATTATACGAGAATACATGGTTCATTGTATTGATTGTACGTGAATATATAATTCACCGTATTGAATATGCGATCAAACGATCGATAGTTATTGAAACCCGAATGAATCGAGGGTTCAATTATAGACGAGATATATGATATTTAGTGATGTTACGAAGTATTAAAGCTTCGGGATAAGTGGATTAAAGCGCAGAAAAAGGATTTCGATTTAATGGTACGTCGGTACGTTAAACGAAACCTTTATTACCAAACTGAGCAAGAGACGATCGATCAAGCCGAAAAAGATGCACAATTATTAATACTATGATGTTTTAAGTTAATAAATGTCATGGTTTAAATTTTTAAATCGGTTTTATATAAATTTTATTTTTAAGCCGAAAAACGACCGTTTTAGCCTTGTTTTAAGCCGAATTAAACGTTTAACCGAAAAACGAACTGAACCAGATTATCCAAAACATTATCCGGATTACGAGTATCCGAATATGTGGCCACAAATGAAGATGTGGGTCCCCACCCCACCCTCCAAAGGTCCGATCGGACCACCTCTCCCCACACTTCATTTCATTTTCTTTTTTTACAAACATAATCCAACAAACCACCAATTCTCTCAAGTTCTTGAACCAAAACCCGAGACCTTAGCAAGAAAAACCAAGGTAAAGATCGTGTATGTACGTGTTTATGTTCGTTTCTTGAGTTTTCTTTCAAGAAAATGAGGTTTCCAAGTGAAAAAGGGTGAAAACCCGAGATGGAACCGATTCTTGCACGATCAAGTGATGTATACGGGTTATACAAGGGATCTTGGTCCAAGAAAGGAGTTAAACGAATCAAAAACGAATTTTTACGGTTAAATCTTTGTTTTAGTATCATAACCGTAACCATGAAAGAAATGGCTTGATCGTGAGTGTAACTTGCTTGGTATTGTGGTATGTTGTTTGTAGGCTCTGTATTTAGTGGTAGATAAGGCGGAAAGATGAGTTTGTAGCTTGTAGTGGCGGAAAACGAAAGGTATATTCGGTTATGTTCGGTTTTGGGAAATTTGGACAGATTAATGATGCTTTAGAGTTAGGTCATGAAATTTTACAGAGGTGTTAAACACATGAAAATATGAGTTCTGTGAATTTTTGGTAATTTTTGGATAAAGGATGAATATTTGGTGAATTTAATGCTCGGTTATGGCCAAAAATGGTGAAAAATAGTTAAATATCATGATAAATTATGGAAAATTGCAGATAAGATTTTCATATCATTTATAAGTCACACACAAAATTTGAGGTCCGTTGGAGAAGTCTAAGTATGCTTTTCGGTTAAACGAGTTCTAGGGATTTCTAGCTCGGTTTTAGTAAAAAGGGCATGTAAAAGAAGATTTTGGTTCTGGAAAAATTACAGGGGACTATGTGGATGGCAGGAGAAATCCAGGAAAAATTTGGGATTTTTCTAAGATCGTTTGGTATTTACGACATATTTAGTGTTTAAATGGTGTTTAAAAATAGATAAATAAATTTTAAATATAAGAATTAATTCTGGAAATATTTTATAAAATTCCCCACTGTTAAAAAGTGATTTGTGCAAAATTTCAAGATCCGAGAGTAAACGGATAATTAATCGTGCTAATTATCAAACTTTTAAAGTTAAAACGCGTAAACCGGTGAAGTTCGCTTAAGCGAGCTGACTGGTGTATAAAAACACTAAAAATGAACTATTTTCATATAAATGAGTTAAACAAGTAAAAATAAATCATCCGAAAATAATTCGGATGATTTGAGTAATTTTAACCTATTTTAACAGTTTCCGGTACGCCAAAGACGGAAACGGGTCCCGCGGCCAATCGGGACGTCTAAACCGAGCTATAATTTCACATCTTTAATTAAATTATCAGACAACCACTATTTTCGGGTCGTGTGTGACCAAACTCATTTTTGAAACATAAAAACGGATAACCGTGCTAGACACGCAAAACGAGAAAAAAACGACTAATAGTAGTTGTGACCATGGAACTCTAAACGACATCACAATCTGAGTCCGGAGAAGTGTTTCTGGGTTAACCTTGCCCCCAGAACGGGTACAGTGCTGGGTTAACAGTGCCCCCAGATGTACCGGTTAACTTGGTTAAAGTTATATTAATAATAAGTGTATAGTAACGATCGTAGGGATCATATTACAGATTGGACGTGTTAACTGATAATGATTGTTGTTACCTGCTTGCATGTGCTAAGGTGAGTTTCACGAGCCCCTTTTTCTGAATTGTTTTCAAATATTTTCCCGGGGCGGAAAGCATGTTACTATTGAAATGTTTAAATACATACTGAACGCATGGATTTGCGTGTATTTATAAATATTTGATTGTACGGGAATCGTACGGAGTGAGTACAGGACTGGGTTAACAGTGTCCCCAGATGTCTTTGGAAGTGTTTCCGGGTTAACATTGCCCCCGGAGTGAGTACAGTACTGGGTTAACAGTGTCCCCAGGGGTTCCTAAGAGTGTTTCTGGGTTAACATTGTCCCCGGAGTGAGTACAGTACTGGGTTAACAGTGTCCCCAGATAATATTATATTATGATATGGATTTATCATGGTTTACTAAAATTGTGAAACTCACCAACTATTCGTAGTTGACCCGTTTTCTCACATGCTTTTCAGGTACAATTTAGATGAAGTGATTGCTTACGTGCTAAGTGCTTGTTGTGTGTAAGATTTGTGTGCGGGATGTCAGGATACATTATAACAGATAGAATTATGAATCGTATTGTATGATGTGTGTATCACCTAGACGGTAATGAAAGATGAGATAATATAATTTTGAAGTATATTAATGCATTCAGTTTTCTTTATAAACAATGTGGTTGATATCAGAGGTGTCTGTCGCATCCGGTTTATGTTTCCGCTGCGGTTGCGGGGTGTTACAGAACTTGGTATCAGAGCCATTGGTTATAAAAGAATTAGGATGTCTTTAAAAGATACCTAAAATATAACCAGTAGCTCAAGTATTATAGGATCTGAATATCAACTAATAATTTATAGTGACGAGGTCTGGATGAACTTGGATGGACAAGTGAGGTGTTATGGTCCGGAACATAATAACAGACTTGTCCGCACGAGGGAATTCAGGGGAAGTCACGGGGTACATTAATAGGTAAAAATGGCAACATATGTGTAAAGTATATAATATTATTTATGTGTGCTAATGTGTATATATATATATAAGTGCATATCTTGTGGGTACATGTATTGAGAAATGGGACCCGGATAAGGAACCGGGGGATGAAATAATAAAAGTACCGAGGATGCCGAAATTTCTAAGAGCATCGGTTGATGATGAGTCTGACTTATCGGGTCATAATTATGATAGTACCAAGTTAGATCTCCCGTTTGACATTAACCAGAAATATCTAGTAACCGTCACTCCCAACCAAAATTGATGAATCCCTTACCCTACCAACACCGGTACCGTATATCCTAATAACCCCAGATGTTCACCCGAACCGTCGACCCTCACGTACGGACGGATCCGTACCTGAACCCATTCTTATTCCATTAAGGTAAATAAATAAATAAAATAATAGTAATAATAAATTTGATAATAAATCAGCAAATAAAAATAATATATAGAAATATATATGTATTTCTCACTCTCAAACATATGAGTCATACCACCTCCAGATCGAGAATTACCGATTTCAACGAACCTAGAACACCTGAGGACATTGACTGAGCAAGTGATAGAGATTCCCATAATAGTAATTAATAATATTTGAAGGCAACCCATGTTGCGCGATTACCTTGAACCTTGCAACTCCCTATGTTATCCTTATATCCGTTAGATGCCTACGCCCATGTATGCTCGAATAGAATGATTACCCATACACAAAGAGGTGTTGGAGTCATTATAGCATGGTTGGTTGTTCGTTCGTAGATGGTATACCGTGTATGCCGGATATACAAATAGACACGGATATTATAACTCCGTGGTACGTAATCGTTTGGTGCTCACGGTGAGCATGTATCGGTTATGATGACATGCAGATGGATATTGAAATCAAGCCTGTTAAACATTAATCTTTGTTGAGAAAGATCTATACGTCGGTTGGTGACAAGGATTATGAAACATATTTGAACGTTAACCGACGTCAGGTTAAGTCCATATGTTATTATATTTGTGGGACATATATATTAGATACTGATATGTGTAATATGTATGATAATATTTGGTGTGTATGTGTACCTGCTGTCATGATTGAGCTGGTAACGAGTTATACGGTGAGATTAGTATTGATTACTGCGTACGGGATGAGTACGGCAGAATGACATAAAAAGAGTAACTCCAATGATGGAGATTGATATGATTCAGTTGATTGCTCAAAGATGGCAGATGATGATACCGAATGTCGTATCATAGATCACTGCTAGTGTTGATGCAAATGTGATCGCAAGATTGTAGATCGAGCAATCACATGAATATGAATATTTCAATTCTTGGTGGTATTACTAAAAGTGATAATGTTCCACCGAATACTATTATGACTACAAGTATTAGTTAGAAACTAAACATGAATAGTAGTCGTAATGAATTAGATCCGGTATGAAGGATATGTCTGTTGATTGTGTTAAGGAAATTATTAATAGTTTACTGATGGTAAAGGGAGGAATAGATTAGTGAGTGGATAGAAAAGATCGAAATGGTTAAGGATATTGGTATGAGTCTAGAACATTGTGTAGTGAAATATGCTACAGATATGTTGGTAGATTATGTTGTATCGTGATGGAACACGATGGTACAAAATTATAGTTAGAAAATTGTTACTCAGATGTTATGGTCGGAATTTAAAATTCTTGGGCTAGAACACTTTTATTCGAGTAATTAAGTTCAGAGATTGGAAACTGAGCTATGAAAGGTAGAAATGTTGTGTGCTGATCACTTGGAACACGCTAATCGTTTGAAGGAATTGTCATGTCTGGTAACATGGCTAATTACTCCTGAAACTAAGCGAAGTGAGCGCAATATTGGGGACTAACTCCATCGATAAAGAATATAGTCAATCCTGTAAAATATACAACCTTTGAAAGGGTTGGGTCGCAAGCCAGCATTGATATATCTTACTCTATGGGAAGTGGACTGGAAGGACGTTAGGTGAGACGTCGAGTAATAAAGAAGAGAAATGATAAAGGTATAGTGCAAGATAGGCTTTGAATAAGTAGGTATGTCCTACAACCCAGAATTATACTAAGACTAGTTCTGGTGTGAAAACATGAACCACATGAAGGGTCCTTCCCTAACTGTGGAAAATATGGTTATCGGCAGGAAGAAGAATGTCGAGTGATAGTAGGCCACGGGTGTGGTAAAGATGGACGTAATGCCCCATTTGTAGAACCAATTGAAGCCATGTGAACCGGCAACCCCAACCCATTCATGTACAACCACTCCGAACCCAACAACTTCAATAACAATCCATCCGAAGAAATCAAATTATGCCAAACAGTTGTACTTGCTATGAATGTGGCAGTACAGAACGTTTCAAGAGAGATTGCCCAAAGTTGAACCAAGGTGTCGTGGAAGACGAACCTCATGACAAGCATCAACCTCTGATCAAGCAAGGAGCCGTGCTTTTGTGAGTACTTCAAATAAAGCACGTCATGATCCAAAAGTGGTATTAAGTACGTTGTAGTTTTAAATCAATAGGCTTCAGTGATATTTTTACGGTCGTCGATAGAAGTTAGTTCCTGTTAACCTCCTACCCTTTGGAAAGATACCGATTAGTGAAACTATAGAACCCTATACTGTAGAATCGCTAACGGTAAATCCCTAATGGTTAACTAAATTGTACGGAATTGTCCTATTATTCTGAACGATTAACCTTTCCTTATTGACCTACGACCAGTAAAGCAAAGAAGTTTTGACGTAATAGTTAGCATGGATTGGCTAACTCAACATGAAGCAGAAATCAAATATGAAAAGAAGATGATTAGAAGCTCTCTTTCGGACGATGAAGCGATTAAATACAGAGAAAAGTGTACGGTATTATGTTGCCACTCAAATCTCATCTTGAGATGTTATAATATTTACGACAAGAAGACGTGGTGTATTTAACAAACGTGATTGCCAAAGTATTTAAAAGAAAACATATAGAAAATATCCCGGTGGTACGCAAATTTTCACAAGTTTTCCCAGAAGAACTCCCTGGATTACCGCCAACCCGACAGGTCGAATTCAAAATCGATTTAATGTCTCAAGCTGGCGCTGTTGCTAAAGCACCCTACTGACTTGCACCGTCCGAGATGCAAGAATTATCCAATCAGTTACAAGAATTGTTGGATAAGATTTTATACGACCTAGTTAGTCACCATGGGGTGCACCAGTTTTAATTGGGAAATGAAGGACGGAAGTGTTAGGATATGTGTTGATTAGGGAGAATTGAATAAAGTGACGATCAAGAATAGGTATTCACTTCTTCGAAGTAAATGATCTGTTTAACCAACTGCAAAGGGCGATTTATCTTTAGAAAATTGATCTTATATATAGTTATCACCAAATGAAAAATCCAAGAGGAGGATGTTGCAGCAACAGCGTTGCGGACTCGCTACGGCCATTATGAATTCTTATTCATGCCGTTCGGGTTAACAAATGCGCAGGCAGTATTCATGGAACTCATGAATCGAGTCTGTAAACCTTACTTTGACAAATTTGTCATAGCATTCATTGATGATATTTTGATATATTCGCAACGTAAAGAAGAGCACGAACGACGATTAAGGAAAATTGCGGAAGTGTTAAAACAAGAAGAGCTATACGCGAAGTTTTCAAAATGTGATTTTGAATAAAGAAGGCATAATCCCTTGGTCATGTTGTAAAGCAACAAAGATTTCACAAAGATCCAAATAAGATAGAAACCATTAAAATTGTGCCAAGCGCCGATTTTAAGTCTCCCCGATGGAGACGATGGTTTTGTCGCGTATTGTGACGCATCGCGTAAAGGGTTAAGATGCGTGTTGACGCAGTATATTAAGGTTATAGCCTATGCTTCCCGACAGTTAAAAGTACACGAGTAAAATTACACTACTCACGACTTAGAACTGGGAGCGGTTATCTACGCACTTAAAATGTGGAGACATTGTCTCTACGATACGAAGTGCACCATCTTCACCGATCATAAAAGTTTGCAGCACATATTTGATCAGAAGGAACTGAATATGAGGCAACGAAGATGGGTCGAGTTGTTAAGCGATTATGACTGTGACATCCGTTATCACCCTGGCAAGGTTAACGTCGTAGCCGATGCCTTGAGTAACAAAGATCAGGTTAAGCCATTGCGAGTGCGAGTGCTGGGGATGATAGTCCAGTCGAACCTTCGAACCTGATTCGAGTCGCTCAACGTGAGGCGTTGAAAGAGGAACAATTGGAAAAGAAGGAATCTTACGGCAATGAGGAGAATTTCGAACAGCGCGTGGACTAAATTCTCTACTTCAAAAATCGGGTTTGGATCCCGACCCTCCATGACCTTCGTGAATTAATCATTGACGAAGCGCATAGATCGAAATAATCCATACATCCGGGATCGGATTTGACTATTGATGATACGGATATCTGAAAGGATTTTTATTAATGGTCGAGTTTGGAGAAAGATATGGTTACGGGTGTTGGTGAATATTGAGTTATGCAAGAGATAAGGCTGCACACCGAAAACCCTAGGGAACGCCACAACGACAGAAAATTCGCCAATGATAGTGGGAATAAATTACAATGAATTCTTGCCTAAATTCCTGATGGTGAAATGGTATCTCGTCGTGGAGTGCCATTTTCAATTATCTCAGATCAAAATAGTCATCCTACTTCCATTATTGGAAGGCGGGGAAGGAAGCATCTAGAGCTTGAAGCTTTTTATGGGTGAAGTAATTATCACCAATTTGTTAAATTGAAAATGGGCGTCAATCAAGCCATAAGATTTGAATTGATTCGAGAAACAACCAATCGGATTTATAATATTTAAGACAAGTTGAAAGCAGCGCGTGGTTGGCAAAGGGTTTATGCCAACGTTCAAAGGAAACCATTGTCCCTGAATAGAGGTGACAAGGCATTTTAAGGCATCACCTTAGAGAGAGGTGATATGAGGTTTGGCAAAACCGAAAATAGCTTCTTAATAAATTGGACCCCATGAGAACTATCTCCATGGTTGGTCATTTAGTTTATCGATTAAAGTACTCTAGGGGCTAAGTACTATACATGATATTTTGCCATGTATACGGATTGAAAAGTGCCTAAGCGATGAGGCAACGAAAGTACTAGTAATAGAGGTACTCATAGAAGACATGCTTGATATCATAACAAATTCCGTAGAGATAGTAGACGGGAAAAACTAAACAGTTTGGACATACCAAGCTTTATTAATTAAGATTAAGTGGAATTCACAGCGAGGACCAGATTATACTTGGTAACGCGAGGGTGAATTCTGAAGGAAAAACCCCCCACCTTTCTCTCGAAAGGAGATAGAGGGCGTGTAAAATTTCGAGGACGAAATTTCTTAACGGGGGGAGAATGTAACGATTCCGACGAAACCAGGTATACCCTAACCGGTAGACGTTAGTTACGTCATATGTAATGTCGGGTACATGAGTTACCATGGTAATTATACGAGAATACATGGTTCATTGTATTGATTGTACGTGAATATATAATTCACCGTATTGAATATGCGATCAAACGATCGATAGTTATTGAAACCCGAATGAATCGAGGGTTCAATTATAGACGAGATATATGATATTTAGTGATGTTACGAAGTATTAAAGCTTCGGGATAAGTGGATTAAAGCGCAGAAAAAGGATTTCGATTTAATGGTACGTCGGTACGTTAAACGAAACCTTTATTACCAAACCGAGCAAGAGACGATCGATCAAGCCGAAAAAGATGCACAATTATTAATACTATGATGTTTTAAGTTAATAAATGTCATGGTTTAAGTTTTTAAATCGGTTTTATATAAATTTTATTTTTAAGCCAAAAAACGACCGTTTTAGCCTCGTTTTAAGCCGAATTAAACGTTTAACCGAAAAACGAACTGAACCATATTATCCAAAACATTATCCGGATTACGAGTATCCGAATATGTGGCCACAAATGAAGATGTGGGTCCCCACCCCACCCTCCAAGGGTCCGATCGGACCACCTCTCCCCACACTTCATTTCATTTTCTTTTTTTACAAACATAATCCAACAAACCACCAATTCTCTCAAGTTTTTGAACCAAAACCCGAGACCCTAGCAAGAAAAACCAAGATAAAGATCGTGTATGTACGTGTTTATGTTCGTTTCTTGAGTTTTCTTTCAAGAAAATGAGGTTTCCAAGTGAAAAAGGGTGAAAACCCGAGATGGAACCGATTCTTGCACGATCAAGTGATGTATACGGGTTATACAAGGGATCTTGGTCCAAGAAAGGAGTTAAACGAATCAAAAACGAATTTTTACGGTTAAATCTTTGTTTTAAAATCATAACCGTAACCATGAAAGAAATGGCTTGATCGTGAGTGTAACTTGCTTGGTATTGTGGTATGTTGTTTGTAGGCTCTGTATTTAGTGGTAGATAAGGCGGAAAGATGAGTTTGTAGCTTGTAGTGGCGGAAAACGAAAGGTATATTCGGTTATGTTCGGTTTTGGGAAATTTGGACAGATTGTTGATGCTTTAGAGTTAGGTCATGAAATTTTACAGAAGTGTTAAACACATGAAAATATGAGTTCTGTGAAATTTTGGTAATTTTTGGATAAAGGATGAATATTTGGTGAATTTAATGCTCGGTTTTGGCCAAAAATGGTGAAAAATAGTTAAATATCATGAAAAATTCAGGAAAATTGCAGATAAGCTTTTCATATCATTTATAAGTTACACACAAAATTTGAGGTCCGTTGGAGAAGTCTATGTAGGCTTTTCGGTTAAACGAGTTCTAGGGATTTCTAGCTCGGTTTTAGTAAAAAGGGCAAGTAAAAGAAGATTTTGGTTCTGGAAAAATTACAGGGGACTATGTGGATGGCAGGGGACATCCAGGAAAAATTTGGGATTTTTCTAAGATCGTTTGGTATTTACGACATATTTAGTGTTTAAATGGTGTTTAAAAATAGATAAATAAATTTTAAATATAAGAATTAATTCTGGAAATATTTTTATAAAATTCCCCACTGTTAAAAAGTGATTTGTGCAAAATTTCAAGATCCGAGAGTAAACGGATAATTAATCGTGCTAATTATCAAACTTTTAAGGTTAAAACGCGTAATCCGGTGAAGTTCGCTTAAGCGAGCTGACTGGTGTATAAAAACACTAAAAATGAACTATTTTCATATAAATGAGTTAAACAAGTAAAAATAAATCATCCGAAAATAATTCGGATGATTTGAGTAATTTTAACCTATTTTAACAGTTTCCGGTACGCCAAAGACGGAAACGGGTCCCGCGGCCAATCGGGACGTCTAAACCGAGCTATAATTTCACATCTTTAATTAAATTATCAGACAACCACTATTTTCGGGTCGTGTGTGACCAAACTCATTTTTGAAACATAAAAACGGATAACCGTGCTAGACACGCAAAACGAGAAAAAAACGACTAATAGTAGTTGTGACCATGGAACTCTAAACGACATCACAATCTGAGTCCGGAGAAGTGTTTCTGGGTTAACCTTGCCCCCAGAACGGGTACAGTGCTGGGTTAACAGTGCCCCCAGAAGTACCGGTTAACTTGGTTAAAGTTATATTAATAATAAGTGTATAGTAACGATCGTAGGGATCATATTACAGATTGGACGTGTTAACTGATAATGATTGTTGTTACCTGCTTGCATGTGCTAAGGTGAGTTTTACGAGCCCCTTTTTCTGAATTGTTTTCAAATATTTTCCCGGGGCGGAAAGCATGTTACTATTGAAATGTTTAAATACATACTGAACGCATGGATTTGCGTGTATTTATAAATATTTGATTGTACGGGAATCGTACGGAGTGAGTACAGGACTGGGTTAACAGTGTCCCCAGATGTCTTTGGAAGTGTTTCCGGGTTAACATTGCCCCCGGAGTGAGTACAGTACTGGGTTAACAGTGTCCCCAGGGGTTCCTAAAAGTGTTTCTGGGTTAACATTGTCCCCGGAGTGAGTACAGTACTGGGTTAACAGTGTCCCCAGATAATATTATATTATGATATGGATTTATCATGGTTTACTAAAATTGTGAAACTCACCAACTATTCGTAGTTGACCCGTTTTCTCACATGCTTTTCAGGTACAATTTAGATGAAGTGATTGCTTACGTGCTAAGTGCTTGTTGTGTGTAAGATTTGTGTGCGGGATGTCAGGATACATTATAACAGATAGAATTATGAATCGTATTGTATGATGTGTGTATCACCTAGACGGTAATGAAATATGAGATAATGTAATTTTGAAGTATATTAATGCATTCAGTTTTCTTTATAAACAATGTGGTTGATATCAGAGGTGTCTGTCGCATCCCGTTTACGTTTCCGCTGCGGTTGCGGGGCGTTACAGCTGATCAGGCTAGACCAAGAACTAGAGCCTACATGTTAACCCAGGAACAAGCCAAGCAGATTCTAGATGTCGTCACAGGTACGTTTCTAGTAAACGGTGTTTCTGCTTCAGTATTATTTGATTTGGTTGTGAACAAGAGTTTCGTAGCCGCGCCATTTAGTAAATTAGCTAAAATGAAATGTTGCCGAGTGTCTGAAACTTTTATATTAGAAAACGCTAGTGACACCTCGGTTAAAATAATGAGAATGGTTAAGGACTGTAAGATAGAGTTAGAGGGCATGAGTTCCCTGTTACTTTGTATGTTATGACGTTAGGAGGGTTCGATGTGGTTTTGGGAATGGATTGGTTGTCTGAGTATGAGGCTCAGATAGTGTCTAAGAGTAGGATAATAAAGTTAAAGTCCTTGGATGGTAGTGCGGTGACGGTTTATGGTGATAAGGAAGGTTCTAGGCTTAACGTCATTTCGTTGATAAAGGCCGAGTGTTTCTTAAGGAGAGGGTGTGGTGCTTACCTGGCGTATGTTGTCAACGCTACGGCTGAGACAAAATAAATGAAAGATGTTCCTATAGTGCGCGATTACCCAGAAGTATTCCCTGAGGAGCTTCCGGGGTTGCCGCCGGAGCGAGAGATAGAATTCCATATAGATTTAGTACCAGGAGCCCAACCTGTCTCGAAGGCACCTTACCGTCTAGCACCATCCGAGATGAAAGAACTGATGTTCCAACTGCAAGAACTCCTCAACAAAGGTTTCATGAGACCAAGTGTTTCCCCATGGGGCGCACTAGTGTTATTCGTGAAGAAGAAGGATGGAAGTATGAGAATGTGCATAGACTATCGCGAGTTGAATAAGCTTACGGTAAAGAATAAATATCCTTTACCAAGGATTGATGATCTGTTTGACCAACTGCAAGGTTCAAGTTGGTTCTCGCGAATAGATCTCAGATCAGGTTATCATCAGCTGAAAGTTAAAGAGGCGGACATCCCTAAGACAGCGTTTCAGACGCGATATGGACACTACGATTTTCTCGTGATGTCGTTCGGTCTAACGAATGCTCCCGCAACGTTTATGGACATGATGAATAGCGTGTGTCAGCCGATGTTCGATAAGTCGGTAATCGTCTTCATTGATGATATATTGATTTAATCAAAGAACGAGTCTGATCATGCTGAGCATCCGAGGGAGGTATTGGAGACTCTGAAGGAAGAGAAGTTGTATGCTAAGTTTTCGAAATGCGCGTTTTGATTAAGAGAAGTTCAATTTCTAGGTCACGTGATTAATCCTAAGGGGATTGCCGTGGACCCAGCTAAGATTGAAGCGATAATGAATTGGAAGACTCCACAGAATCCGACAGATATTCGGAGCTTCTTAGGGTTAGCTGGCTACTATAGGAGATTCATCGAAGGTTTTTCCAAGATAGTCGTACCGTTGACCAGTATGACCCGAAAGATGGTGGTATTCAGTTGGGGTAAGTTCTAAGAGGAAGCTTTTTAGGAATTAAAGAAGAGACTCACACAAGCTCCAATCCTTGCTTTACCTGATGGTGACGAGGATTTGGTTGTTTGTATTGATGCTTCGTATCGTGGGTTCGGTTGCGTGTTGATGCAACGAGGAAAAGTAATAGCATACGCGTCTAGACAGTTGAAGGTCCACGAGAGTACTTATCTGACACATGATTTAGAGCTAGCAGCCGTAGTGCATGCTCTCAAAATATGGAGGCATTATCTGTATGGTACTAAGTGCACCATTTACACATATCATAAGAGTTTGAAATACTTCTTCGAACAGAAGGAGTTGAACATGAGACAGAGGAGATGGTTGGAGTTGATAAAGGATTACGACTGCGACGTCAAGTACTATCCTGGTAAAGCTAATGTGGTCCCTGACGCACTAAGTCGCAAGAACGAAGAAGTTATTGCAATAGTGAAGTCCTACCTGTTGATTATGAATTCAAGTCTTTTTGAAGAAATAATCAAAGTGCAGTCGGAAGTGCTGCTTAATGAAGGGCTAGAGAAGAAAGAAAGAATTTATGGCCAACAGGATGAGCTGATGGAAAACACTCATGGTGTTAAGACTAGTTTTGACCATATGTGGATCCCACGCCATAGAGATCTTAGAGGTCGAATCTTAGATGAGGCTCATAAGTCAAGATACTCAGTTCATCCTGGAGCTACGAAGATGTATCAAGATTTGAAAAGGGACTACTGGTGGCCAGGAATGAAAAATGATGTGGTAGATTATGTTAGTAAGTTCTTAACTTGTTTACAAGTCAAAGCCGAACATTAGAAGCCTTATGGGAAGATGCAACCGCTTGAGATACCGGAATGGCTTCATGGGAAAACACATCACTATAGATTTCATAACTAAGCTACCTCGTACAGCTAAGCAACATGATACCATCTGGGTGATTGTGGACCGTTTGACCAAGAGTGCTCACTTTCTGCCCATACGAGAAGCTATATCGTCAGAAACGTTTGCAAGCTTGTTCATTAAAGAGGTTGTGGCTAAGCACAGACTCCCGTTATCAATCGTGTCAGATAGAGATACTAGGTTTACTTCGAGATTTTGGAAGAAATTCCATGAAGCCATGGGAACGAGATTGAACATCAGCACAGCATATCATCCCCAAACAGATGGACAGTCTGAAAGGACGATCCAAACCCTTGAGGATATGCTACGTGCTTGTGTTTTAGACTTTGGTCGAAGTTGGGATGATCACCTGCATCTAGCAAAGTTCTCCTATAACAACAGTTACCATTCAAGTATTGGTATGCCACCATTTGAGATGCTTTATGGTATACGATGTAGAACTCCCGTATGTTGGGGAGAGATTGGACATAAAGAAATGGGAAGTCTAGAAGTGGTTCAAGAGACATACTCAAAGTTCGATCAGATTAAGGCTAGGATGAAAACGGCTCAGGACAGGCAGAAGTCGTATGCTGATAAGCGGCGACGACCGATCGAGCTTAACATTGGGGACAATGTGATGCTCAAGGTCTCGCCTTGGAAAGGAATCATTCGTTTCAGAAAGAGAGGAAAGTTGAGTCCGAGGTACATTGGACCGTTTAAGATTATGGATTGTGTGGGAGAAGTAGCTTACAAGCTGGATCTGCCAGAAGAGTTGGAAGGAATCCAGTCAACCTTCCATGTTTCTCATCTGAGAAAATGTCTGGCCGATGACACGTCTCACGTGCCATTGATGGACATAGAGGTTGACGAACAGTTGAACTACGTTGAGCAACCGATAGAGATTGTCGATCGCAAGGAGAAGCAACTTCGCCACAAGGTTATACCTTTGGTGAAAGTGATATGGAAACATCTCAAGGGATCAGATGCTACTTAGGAAGCTGAGGATGAGATGCGCAAGCAAGATGAGAGGAACGAGACCAAATGAACGCTAGTTGGTGATTAGATCTTTATTATACAAGATAAATACAAGATCTAGAGTTCATAATCATGCCAAACAAGACCAAACGAACACATAAAGGTATGTTTTTACCTTACCTTTTTATAAGCGTTTAGTCTTGAAACGTGAAACAATAGTAGATTGGGTCTAAGTGAAATGTAAAGTAACGAACTTGATGTTAAGACGAACTTAATGAACTCATAAACATCTACAGCCCGTTTAAAAGAGACCCAAGATCTATTGTTGAACATTTAAGGTTAAAGGTCCGAACTTTATGACTTTTCAGGTCGCTTTCTTTCCAAAAATGGCCATGGGTACGTCTACGGGAATTATTAACATCATACCAAAGGATTTCGCGCTGAAACGGAGACATTTATCGGGTTAAAACACAAACCCGTAGCTGCTACTATAACTTCGCCTACAAGCAAGTTCGCTTGCAAGCATGTTATCCTGCTTACTAACTTCGCTGCCTGTAAATTCGCTTGTTGTTAAGATCGCCTGTTAACAAGTTCGCCAGCTGACAAAGTTCGCTTGATATAAGTTTGCCTGACGTATGTTCGCTTACCTATATGTTCGCATGACGTATGTTCGCTTACATATAAGTTCACTTACATATAAGTTCGCTTACATTCAGAATCGGGTGCATTGAGACCCTGATACATGGTGACCCGTACATGTATTCGTGTATACATTTGAGGGCATGAATGGCAAAGACTTAGGAAGATAAAATGCTAGAACGTTAATAGAAACGTAAACCTATTAAGTTAAGTAAAAGTACTCTGATATAATAGGACAAATATTGATACGTGTACCTCATATACGGTTAGCAGAGCTCAATTAAAGAAAGGATTAACTATTAATGGAGAAAGGAACAGGATTCAGGTGAGTTTCTAGCCCACTTCCTTGTTATGTTTTCGTGGCTGTGTGCATACTCTATGTGATTTGTTAATACACTTACCTTAAGTGGTAAGTGTATGTCTTATATAATTTATGTATGAATGAATGCTTGATGATGCATGAGCGATCTTCGGATATTGCATGTATCGTCAAGGGATAGTTTAAAGATATGATTGGTATATAGATATATGATGTGTGTACGTATGGAAGTTATAATTATGAATGTAGAGAAAGGTATGGAAGGTATGGTTAGAAAGGGAACGGACCCTAATACTATCACCAATGTAGGGAAAGGACCCTAATAATATCCACGAATGTAGGGAATTGACCCTAATAATATTCGTGAATGTAGGGAGCGGACCCTAATAATATCCGCGAATATAGGGAACATACCCTAATAATATCTGCGAATGTTTTAGGACAAAGTATATATGTATACGTGTATGTGTAACAAGGTAAGAAGGAAAGTATGGTAGTATGAACGTATGAAGAATGGTAAAGAACTATATATGTATATGTACCTACGGGTGCGTATATAAGAATGTGTATGGACGTATTGTATGTTGCCTGATTAACTAGAACTCACTCAGCGTAGCTGACTTTTAGTATGCACGCAGGTGAGTAGGATGAGGCAGCTCGCTTGAGGGGAACACGTGGCATCGAATAAGAGGCTGGTATCGGAAGACTCAAGACATTTGTGTTTAATGTTGTTTATTTTGAAAGACAAGTTGTTTGTTTAAGACAGGTTATGTAATGTTTTATGAAAGTTTTTATATTTCGTGTATGTTTTTATTAACTCTGATGATTAGAACTATGTTCATGAGTAAATCCAACGTCCAAATGTGAGGCACCGGTAACGGGGCCTTACAATATTTTCCAAAAATTCTATATTTGTCCATTGATGGAGGACCAATTGTATTAGATTCCTAATTCAATGTATAACATTCTAGAAGTGGAAAAACACCCATATCTATTTTCAATCTCATGTTATACAATTTACAACACAGCTTAGAAATTTCTCTTTCAATCAGGATTGCAACCCGATTTTGTAAATTAATAAAAACTAGTCAAAAAAGTTTAAAAATTATGATTCTTGACTTTTTGAAAACTAGATTTAAAGTACTTAATCATATATCACAAATCAATCAGAAACACGAATGTATCATCAAGTTATATAATCTACAATCTAAAACACAGAATCTGTCAACAAGAAGATTCAAACCAAAAGTCACAAAAATCATGATTCTTATATCCTTATGATCTTTAATCATAAAGGAACCATTTTTTATAACCAAATCTCATGTATTTCATTATTTTACTGATTTATAAAATAATATTTATGTACAAAAGGTTTCCATATTTTCTTTTATAACAAGATACACAATTTCTTTTAAAACCATCAACTTGATCATCTTTTTATTTCTTATGATTACATGTGTTTGGATACTCAATCCCACAATCCCAAATCAAAGAAACATAAAAAAAATTATATATTAACCCTGCTTACTTACTTGCTTGATGAATGCTATATCACTATTTGTTCCAAGAATCACCCAACTTGATTATGATATTTTGAGAGTGTTTTAGAAAAATAAAATGTATGTGTGTGTGATGTGATATGGACGACCAAAAGGAAGAAAAAGAAAAGTTATAACCTTAATTGTTATTTACTCATCATTAACACAATAATTAAGACATAATTAATTTTATTAAACTTTAGTTTATGTCAGTTTTTATTACATGTGACATATTACATTCTATTATAAACATTTTCTAGTAACCATATGTTGCGTACTAGTATTTTTGTTACATGTCATATAATATATCATAGGTAATGTTATTTTAATTATTCACTTCTCCAACAACATATAAGTATACAACAACTAATCATGTAGCATGTAACACAATTTCACCCACCACATATGATACATGTAACATATCATGTGTGACAAATTTATTATAACCTATCATATATTATAACATGTGTGACAAGTTTATTATTCTAGTTATCAATAACTAGTTACTCTCACTTAGGTCACCAACGACACCACTGACTCAATGTATTCATACATGACACTATATGCATGGGAGTTCATTAACTTAGTTAACAGAACTAACTAGGTTTAGTGACACAGTCAACAGGATTTAACTTAAAATGCCGGGTGTCACATTGGGGATTAGAAATGTTGAATGTATATTTTATTATGGAGTTGGATATTATAATATGTTTTTATACATATATTTATAAATAAAAACCGAAAATTTAAAACGGGTCGGATTTTCGGGTTTGAAAAGTAACGAATGTTACAGGACTTACAACTTTTGGAAATTCCGTCCCGAAATTAAAATAAAAATAAAATTTTAAAAGAGAACAAATAATATACGAATTTGTTAGAATTTTAAACAATTTTATACATACATAATAAAAAAATAGAATAACGCCGATCTTTAATGACCCAAGAGAACGCCACAAATAAAAAATATGACAATGACACTTATATATAGGATGTACCAGTGGCGTATCCACCATGCTCTTATCATATTGTGTTTGTCCCGTTCCCCAAAATCATTTCAAGTTCCGAGTTATTTCATACAACTAGACTTATTATATTTTCCATGTGAGGACTTTGATAACAACGTGTTGACCCATAATTACCTATATCGTCTGATGGTCCATATAATGTGCCCATATTGTGCGGTTTTAAGACATAGTCCTTAGATATATAAATAAAATTCTCATATATACTGCTAAAAATAAAAAATAATGAATTAAAATGGTAAAACATTACAAAACACATTGTTATACCTTCAGGCCAAAAATAACACGAAAACACTAAGTCAAATAAATGAAATCATCGTAGTCTGATCCAAGTAAACGATGTTGAAAACAAAATAAAAGAGGTAATGAAATTAAAGAATGAAAACATTTTAATTATGAACATCGTAACATGTAATTGAAATAATGGGGTTGAGAATAACGTGGTAAGTAAACGTAGCATTTAACCAACGAAATATGAACATGTAATTTGTTGACGTATTGGGTTCGAGAATAGTTTAAATGAACGAAACTTTTAAGTATCAAAATACCATGATGTTAAAAAAAATGAAAATCTCCAATATAACATTGATGTGACCAATGACAGCGTTGAGATGAATAAACAATTATATCTTACTAACATATAAATTGATAATAATTGGAAATGAAATGGATAAACGAAAATTTTAATATTAACATATTGAAATCGATTAAGTTTGTGAAAAGAAAATTTTTCAATAGTAACTTTTTGTTATCAAGTATATAATTACAACTTCGAAATTAAAATAAATTATTTGTCTTAGATTGATGAAATCAAGAACAATAAATTGGTTCAAATAAAATATTGAGTGGAAGAGAAGTACAAGAATAAACAAAACAATTTGTGTAAAAATATAACATCAGATAAACTCAGCATGTACATGGGACACAGTCCCAGTTCTAAGTAAACGAATTCGTTTGTAGAGAACCGGTCACCGATAGTAAAATGTAGAAATAAATGAAAATACGGTTTCTATTAGGTAACTATGTACACATACATGTTCATAGTCTCAATTTCCACTTAACGGCTACATTGATGGGAAATTGGTCATAGATCACAGAATTCGAAATAACAAACGTAAGCTGATTTAATAAAGCGAATAAGAATAATGTACGAATTTACGTTTCGTAAAATACAAACGAATATGGATCAAAGATCAATGAACAATCAAAATAAACTTCGTAAACAATATTCTAAAGATGTGGATGTAAAATCACTTTGGCTATGTCCGAAAAAAATACGTGAAGGAGAAGTTAAAGAAACGAAAATGTTGCTTGTGACGCTTGTCTTCTCGAATGTCGGTTTATTTGGGGTAGGAGAGGTTGACGTGGGAGGTGGTGCCATGATTTCTTAGCCGAAACTCATTGGCGTTAATGAAGGGAATGAAAAAATGACTTTAATATTACGAAAATCGGTTGTAAATTGTGATGCTTATAAACCTAATGGTGAAATAAAATTTATTTAGACAAAAAGTTTTTTTAGCTATCGCAAAGACTTGCAAATTTTATGAAACTTTCACATAAAAACAAATGTTTTCTTTTGGCATGCGGCCTAGGTAGAAAGGAAAGAAATGATTGTCAAGGTATCCGATTTGTTGAATGAAAAATATCCTTAAATGACTTAAGACTTGTTTGGAACAAAAAGTTTACTTTTAATATGGTTTGAATAAATAATTACATTGTTATTAGTGGTGGCGATAATACTAATAATAATAATAATAATAATAATAATAATATTACTAATAATAATAAATAGTATTAATAATTTTTATTAATAATAATATTGATAATGATGGTAATAAAAATAATGATGATGGTAATGGTACTAATAATAATGGTAGTAGTAATATTAATAATGATGTAAATAATAATAATAATAATAATAATAGTAATAGATGTAATAAATCCTTTTTAAAGAAAATCCATTTGATTGAAAGTTAAAAACAGCCAAGGATTTGGGTTTAAGCGCGAGGTGTTAGTAAAAGAGATAAAATATAGGAAAGTATGCAAAAGAAAATATAGACGAGTTTTATGAGTTTTGTAAAGATCTAAGTATTGAAACCGGAAAATCGTGTAAGGTCGACAAAGGATGCGGGGTTAGGATATTGCATGGCAGAACCAAGTTAGGCCTTCCAAAGTATAGCGGGTGTGCTAGGGTCACCACAATGATATTAGGCTTGAAGCATGAGGTTAAACATGTGATTGAGACAAATGATTAGGTACAGGTCTTGCAGATGGGTGAGTGGCGTTGAGTTTGGGTGGGTTTTAGCAATAAGTGGTAATTGAATCTACCACAAATTGAAGTATATCAACGTTTCTAGGAAGTAAAGTGGTGGGATTTACACATACGTACAAAGGATGTGTTTCAGCGCGAGGCTTTTTGTTGGGTCAAGAATTTGACCCAAATGAGGAGATTTGACCGAAAACGAAGAATATGGAAGATTGGAATCTTCTCAACCTCCTCAGAAACTGCTAAGTGTTGAATCCGAGCACACCTTGGACCTTCGAGTAAGCTTCTACTTAGCCGAGTACGAGATTTTGCCATCCGGGCAAGGTTTACTTCAAATAGTCTTCTTAAGTGGATATCCGAGCAAGGTATGCTTTTTGGTGACTTCCCGAGTAAGGATCACTGATTTGGCATCTCCGAGCAAGGTTCACTTTGTCAAGCAGGGTTGTTCTTCAAGACCAAGTATTTTACTCTTCCGAGTAAGGTATGGTCAACCAAGTCCAAGAAGCCAAGTAATTGGAAGACCGGGCAAGGTATTCTTTAATAATTATGGTCCGAGTATACTTGATGAGTTAATAGAATATCCCTAAGTTATTTCAAGTAAGGTTCTGCTCAAGTAAGGTATGTACTCCTGAGTACGCCTTATCAATAAGTTGTTCAACTGACAATGAGCCGAACAGGACCATAGAAGAACAAGGTTGCTCGTAAGGATTTGTCGGGCAAAGTTTGATAAGTTCAAGAAGATTGAAGTCTACTCGGTGAATATTTTACTTGGTAAAATATTCTTTAAGTAAAGTCTACCTGGAAACTGATTCCGAGTACACTTCTATGTTTACCAAGTCTGAAGGAAGGCCGAGTACACTGCGTACTCGGAGACTGAAGATTAATGAAAAGCCTACCCGGAAGACTTGTTTTACACTTAGTTTTATTTTTGAATATGTAATTTGAATATGTATTATCGGATAGGGTTTCTAGAAGGAATGACAGTTGTCTTAGGTTGGCAGGCCTATAAATAGAATATTTAGGGCACGCCGCCAAATAGACAGAGACAGACACACAGACACACACACAGAAAGAGACAGACAGAGTGACAGACACAAAAACGAAAAGTTTATTACACAACGGACGGCTGTCTTAGGATTCCTAGAAAACCCTAAATCGATTATCCTTTTATATGATTAACATTATATAAATGGAAATCTTTTGAGTGAATCCTGTGTGTGCCTTCTGTCTCTGAATATTCATTGCAACCGTATGTTTGTTATTGATTCCGCCTTTAATAAATGATCATCTTTCTAAATATAGTAACCAGTCATTAACTCTCTTGTCAACACGATTAATTTTTGTGCGAGTTATGACATGATTGATTAAGATCCGAGCCGAATCGAACATAATCAAGTGGGACCAGACAAGTGGTATCAGAGCCGATTACTGCTATTTTAGAAAGAGTGTTGCTGATTGAAGATTTGAAGAAGAATGAAGTAAGCAGACCACTGTTCGATTGATTTGTGACGTAAGCAGCTCTGTTTTTCATTTTTCTTCCAGATCTATAATCTACCGGTGTTTTCTCTTCCTTATTTCAAATAAAGTTTAATTCTTTATATCTAATCTTGTTCTAATCACATCAGACACATCAGATCTGAGCATTCTGTTTTCAGATCTGGTTATTTTGAATTTTTTATCAAAGAAACTGATTTTTGACTTCTCAAAATGTCTGGATATGAGGAACAAGAGGTGTCTACTAACAAGATACCTAGGTTGTATGGACAGGAAAACTTTATCAAATGGAAGGTACTCTTTGAAGCAGCCGTATGCTACAATGACATTGACATGTGGAACTCCATCAAGAATGGTCCACAAACTACTGTTGAAGAAGGTGCAAATGCTACTGCAACTGCTGCTGTAAGAGAAAAAATGAGGAAGGTGGATAACAAAGCCTTAGCTATGATTAAGCTAGGTTTGTCTTGGGAGATTCTGACCAAGGTGGCTCATCACACAACAGCCAAACAAATGTATGATGCCATCCTTGAAATGTATGAAGGGAATACTGAACTGAAGAACATAAAGAAGCAAAGATTGAAGCAACAGTTGGAAAGGTTCAAGTATAGAGATGGAGAAAGGTTGAAATCAATACTAGAACGATTTCTAAGTATTATGAATGAGTTAAGAACAACTGATTATGTAATGACTGACTTTGATTTGAATACAAAGTTGCTCAACTCAATGCCAAAAGAATGGTATACTGCTTGCAAATTCATCATTCAAAAGCAGAATTTCAATGAATTGAAATTGGATGATGTGGTATGTTTTCTTCAAGCTGCTGAACTTGAAATGATTGAAAATGAAATGATCAAGGAAGATAGACCAAGCTTCAATATTTCAAATGCATTAATTGCACCTATGGGAAACCTGTCAACAAAGAACCAACAACAAATTCCCATCATAGAAGAACCTGCTGAACATAATGTTGTGACTCCAAAGTCTTTCATTGGGGGTAGTACAAGTACTCAAGGAAATCAGCAGAGGTTCAATGTGCAACTAATTGATGATTCTGACTCTGCCTCTATGTCCAGTGGAAATGTTACTAACCCTGTAACAGGACATGTTCAAAACAATGAAACACAAGCATTACTGTCTATGTTCATTGAGTCTTATAATGCATTTGTTGCAAAGAACATGATTCACACAAGTGTGGTTCAAGACGATTTAGAGCAAATTGATGCAGATGACTTAGAAGACACGGATTTGAAATGGCAAGCTGCCATGTTGGGTTTGAGAAGTAGAAGGCTGTATAACAGAACTGGTAGAACTCTGGTTTCTGGTCCTAATGACAGGATTGGTTTTGACAAGTCAAAAGCAATATGCTACAATTGTCAGCAACCTGGTCATTTTGCAAGAGAATGCAATCAACCAAGAAATTTTCAAATGAATCAATTCCAGAACCAACAACCAGGAGGTCAGCATCAATATCAACAGAATCAGTCAAGAAGTCAGCAGCATTACCAGCAAAATCAGCTAAGATTCAACCACAACAGCAATCAAATGAACAACTTCAATAATAACAACAGTTACAATCCAAACTTCAACAACTTTCAGCCTCAGATGAACAATCAACAACAGGGTATGCAACAGACTCAAGGGTTTCAGCCTCAAATGAATCACAATCAAAACCTTCAGTCAGTTCAAAATGTTCCAAACAACACTATTCCAGCAAATCAAAATCAGATTAGAAATCAAGGAAATGTGGCAGTGACTACACAACATGAAGGAAGTTTTGATTGGAGCAGTCATGAAGAGGATATTGCTGATGATATCAGGAAGGAAAATGTGGCATTCATGGCCATAATTGAGAAAGAAAAGGGAACCTCCTCTCAGGTACACTCTGCTCCTACAGTTGATTTGAATGAACTTATTAGTGAACTAAAAACAAAAGTAGGAAAGCTGGAAGGTGAGTGTTTTAGAAGGCAAAGTATCATAAATGAGTATGAGGCAAGTGAAATGATTAGTGATGAAAAGATAAAGAGCCTTGAAGATGATTGAATGATCATCTACAGAACTCAACCAGATAAAGAGCCTTAAAGGTGTCATTTGATAATGTGTTTCATGTTGAGGGACTTCAATACAATCTTCTGAGCATATCACAGATGTGTGATAAAGGTTACAAAGTTAGTTTTGATGATTCTCATTGCTTCATCTTAAAACCTGAATTTGTGATTCCACCTGAGATGATTATGATGATGGCACCCAGAAATGGCAACTTATATGAGTTGAATATGAAAGAAGCTATTTCAAGAGGTGGTGCATGTTTTGTTTCCAAAGCCACTGAAAATGAATCAAAATTGTGGCATAGGAAATTGTGTCATGTAAACTTAAAGAACATGAATAGACTGGTCAAGGTTGAACATGTGATTGGCTTACCCACAAGAGAATTTAAGTTTGATGATCATTGTGATTCATGTCAAAAGGGAAAGCAACACAAGTCTACTCATAAGACAAAGCTCATCAACTCAATTGATCAACCACTTGAGTTACTTCACATGGATCTTTTTGGTCCTGTGAGTGTGCCAAGTATTGGAAAGAAAAGATACTGTTTGGTGATCATTGATTACTATTCTAGATATACTTGGGTCTATTTCCTAAGTACCAAGGATAAGTCTGCTGAGTTGATTATGGGTTGTGTTACAATGATTGAGAACAAGCTGAATAAGAAAGTCAAAATGATGAGAAGTGACAATGGTACAGAGTTCAAAAATGGAGTTATGGAAGAATTCTGCATAAAGAAAGGAATATTTCAACAATTCTCAGCTCCTAGAACTCCTGAACAAAATGGTGTGGCAGAAAGAAGAAACAGAACTTTGATAGAAGCTGCCAGAACCATGTTGACTGATGCAAATCTGCCTGTCACTTTTTAGGCGGAAGCAATCAATACAGCATGTTATGTTCAGAACAGGGTACTTGTAAACAAAAGGCATAACAAGACTCCATATGAAATTTTCAATAACAAAAAGCCTTACATCAAGTTTTTCAAGTCCTTTGGTTGCAAATGTTTTCTTTTGAACACTAGAGATTATTTGAACAAGTTTCAAACTAAGTCACTAGATTGTTTCTTTGTTGGATATTCTACTCACTCAAAGGCATACAGAGTTTATGTGAAAGATCACATGAGTGTGATAGAGTCATCTGACATCATTTTTAATGAAAATCAATTCAACACAGTTAGTGGTGCAACATGGCTGTTTGATCATGAAAAGTTAATAAAGTCATTCAAGATTTATTCTAAAGACTTTGATTATTCATTCTACAAGACCAGTACACATATTGAAGAGACTAAGATGAAAGAACTGGACTTGGAAGAATTGTGGGAAAAGGTTGCAAGAAAAGAAAAGGAATATACTTTTGCGAAAAGCTCCTCAAGCAATGCCATTGAACAAGATGAGGAAGTAAACAATCAGGACATTTCAAATGTACAAATGATCATGTTCAGAATGGGAATGACACATGCAACCAATCAAATGAAGATGAAAATGCTTCCACAGCAAGATTTCAAGACTTGTTTCAAAGCTTGAATCTGGGAAACAATGGTGCATCTACTTCAGGACAAACCAATGATGAAGCACCAGAGTTTCATGATGCAAAAGCTGATTTGATCATTGAAGAACCTGAACTTAATGAATCAAATCTTGACACAAATTTGTCTACAAATATGATAATACAAACTCCTACTGTTGAAAAGAATCATCCTGCTGAAAATATCATTGGTGACTTGCATGAAAGGGTAACAAGGAGTCATTCTGAGATAGCAAACATCTGTCTTTACTCTTGCTTTCTATCCCAATTAGAACCAAAGAATATTGCTCAAGCCTTAAAAGACAATAGTTGGGTAGAGGCTATGCAAGAGGAATTGGTCCAGTTTAGAGATCTGCATGTGTGGGATCTTGTAGATAAGCCACATGACATATATGCAATTGGAACCAAATGGGTGTTCAGAAACAAAAGGGATGAAAGGGGTTTGGTGATTAAGAACAAAGCAAGACTTGTAGCATTGGGATGTTTTCAAGAAGAAGGGATAGACTTTGAGGAAGTGTTTGCACCAGTTGCAAGACTGGAAGCCATAAGAATTTTCCTTGCATATGTTGCCTCAAAGAACATAAGAGTATTCCAGCTTGATGTTAAATCTGCATTCCTAAATGGAAAGATTGATGAAGAAGTGTATGTGGCTCAACCACCAGGTTTTGAGGATCCCATGTATCCAAACAGGGTGTATAAGTTAAACAAAGCCCTTTATAGATTGCATCAGGCTCCTAGAGCATGGTATGATGAACTGCCAACTCATTTACTTGAAAATGGTTTCACAAGGGGAGCCATTGACAAGACACTCTTCTACAAACGAAAAGGGTCAGATTTGCTGCTTTTACAAGTTTATGTTGATGATATCATCTTTGGATCTACAAATGAAAATATGTGTTTGGAGTTTGAAGAGGTGATGAAGTCCAAGTACAGCATGAGTTCCATGGGAGAAATGAACTTCTTTTTGGGGCTACAAGTTCAACAAAATGATGAAGGGATTTTCATTCACCAAACTAAGTATGTGAAGGACATTTTGAATAAGTTCAACTGTCATGATTACAAGACTGCTTCAACTCCAATGGACACCAAAGAAAAGATGATAGCTGATGAAAAGGGGGAGTTAGTTGATGAGCATGAATACAGAGCCAAGATTGGATCTCTGATGTATCTGACTGCAACAAGGCCAGATATCATGTTTGCTGTGTGTGTGTGTGGTAGGTTCCAGTCAAATCCAAAAGTCTCCCACATGAATGCTGTTAAAAGAATATTCAGATACTTGAAGGGAAGACCAGACTTAGGGATTTGGTATCTAAAGAACCAATCCTTTGATCTGATTGCATATACAGACAGTGATTATGATGGATGCAATATGAGTAGAAAGTCAACATCAGGGGGATGCCAGTTTTTGGGAGAAAGGCTAGTGTCATGGCAATGCAAGAAACAGACTACAGTATCAATCTCCACTGCAGAAGCTGAATATGTTGCTGCATCTGCCTGTTGTGCACAAGTTCTCTGGATTCAAAATCAGATGCTGGAGTATGGTTTGAATTTTCTAAACACCCCTATTCTGATTGATAATACTGCTGCATATTTTACTGTTAAGAATCCTGTGCAACATTCTAAGACTAAGCACATTGAGATCAGACATCACTTCATCAGGGATTGCAGTGAAAAAGGTCTGATTGAAATGCAAAGAGTTGATACAAGTGATAATTTGACTGACTTATTCACCAAACCACTTGATAGAACCAGATTCAACTTTCTTTTGAAAGCCCTGGGGATGATCAACTCTGATGAAATCTGATTAAGGATGTCTGCTTAGTTGGGTACCTCTATGTGCTACTCGAATATTTTAGAAGAGGTCACACATGTTGAATGTTACTGAGTATGTTACTGAGTATGTCACTGAACATGTTACTGAGTATGTTACTGAATATGTTACTGAGTATGTTACTGAATATGTTACTGAGTATGTTACTAAATATGTTACTGAGTATGTTACTGAATATGTTACTGAGTATGTTACTTAATTTGTTACTGAGTATGTTAAATGTTATGTGACTTAACTGTTTCTATATGTGTTTCTCTGTGATAACTGATTATTTTATTAGAGATAACACATATTGATTATGTCTCAACTAAATGTTGATTGAATATGTTTTGATTATGTCACTGTTTTGATGTTAACTGATAGGTGCTTAAGTAACAATCTGTGCAATTTGCTTGAAATTGATGGTAATTCTTGACTATCATGTTAACTAATCTGATGTTATGATAAGCAGTTTGATCTGTTTAGGTGAAATTGAATGCTTATGTGATGTCATGAGTAATCAATGTTTATGGTTACTTGAATATGTTCTTAATCTGATCTTCTGAAGTTGTTAAGATAGGATAGACATTGAATGAGAGTACAGTCTGTTTTTCTTGATGATGTTAAGAATGATTAAGATTTGAGTGTGTGATGCAACTGTTTGTGTCAAAATGTGTTTTATGTCAAAATTAAGTGATTCACTGAAATTTATAATGAATTTTGCATAAATACTATGTTTTGGTCAAAACATGAGCAAGTTGATTAATGGTGTTGAGATATGATAAGATTATTCAGTTCAAGCTTTCAAGAAGCTTAAAAGAAGGATTTTTTTACAAGGGAAATGTCTCAAGTAGTTATTTTTGCTGAAAATTATGTCATTTGCCCAGTTGGAAGGACATGCACTTGTGTATGTTTGGTCCTTAAATCTCTATAGATTCAAAGGATAGCCATTGACCTGAAAACTGAATGCATTTGGGGCAATTATGACTTGTTTCTTATTTCTTCACTTAAAACTATGTCAATAACTCTGACTTTGACAGGACATATATTCACATGTATGTTTGGTCCTGTTGACCACTTTTGGTCAAAACAGGATAGCCATTAACCTGATAAGAAAGAGATATTGGGGTGATTGAATATTAAACTGTATTTAATGGGAAATGATAGTACATTGACTACTTAGCTGATCATATGGAATTAATAGGCTAAAAAGACCTTAGTATAGTCATTGACATGTATGGTTGTTTTCCCATGATGATGTAAAATCTAAGGTGTTATAAACATAATGAATATGCTAATCTTTATGTGGAGATGCATAGTTGTTTTGCATGTCTCAAGATAGATCTCTCCGAATGATACGGCAGAAAAGTGATTACCCAGTCATACACGAGCCTGTTGTTATTTGGTCAACCAAAATGAAACATTTTTAAATATGACAAAGAACATGCTTTAAGAAAATTTGAGAAAATATCAAAAACAAGGGGAAGAATGAATAAATCAACCAAAAGTTGATAAGTGTTTTAAATATTTTATCAAACAAGAGGGTTACAACAAGAACTACAAAGATGCTGGCAAAATCTGTCTCATCTTGAATGAAAGGCATGTTGCTAACTGTAAGTCCAACGTTCAACCTCTATATATGTTTGAATCTAAAAATACAATAAGTTCTGTCATACAAAAAAAAACTATTTTTGACCAAATACAGGAGGTTGGAGTCAAATTGGGGTGATCTGGGGAAAGCCAAATAAGCTTTGAGAAGAGATATGAGGCATCATAGCACAGTGTTGACCATTATTGCATTATGCTCAAATTGAACTTTAATCATATCACCAAAGAAATGAAAATCATGCTAAGTTTATACCTGCTGTTAACCTATCTAAGTTGTCATAATAATGCTGAGAGTGAAGTAATGAGATAGCTACTTAGTCAATATGATCCCATTCCTGAGATCTTTTCAGTTTAATAAAGATATTGTTTTGAAATGAATTATAACTGAAATTTGATCTCTAAATGCACCATTTGCTCTTAAACTATGTTCTGAAATGATACATAACTTAGAAATGTCTTTGACAAGTGGTTTAAGTCAAAAAGTGTTGTATTTTGCCTAAAATAGGTTGAATATGTAAGTTCGAGTAAGGTTTGATGCTTTATAACCTTCTCGAGCACAAACTGTTTGAATATGCATTTTCGGGTAAGGTTAATGAATTATAACATTTCCGAGTACAAAACAGTTGATTATGTGTGAATATGTTGTTTCGGGTAAGGTTTGAAAATTCTCAAACTTTCCGAGTAAGATTAGTCATTTTTGACTTGATTATGTGTGAATATGTTGTTTCGGGTAAGGTTTGAAAATTCTCAAACTTTCCGAGTAAGATTAGTCATTTTTGACTTGATTATGTGTGAATATGTTGTTTCGGGTAAGGTTTCAAAATTCTCAAACTTTCCGATTAAGATTAGTCATTTTTGACTTGATTATGTGTGAATATGTTGTTTCGGGTAAGGTTTGAAAATTCTCAAACTTTCCGAGTAAGATTAGTCATTTTTTGACTTGTTTATGTGTGAATATGTTGTTTCGGGTAAGGTTTGAAAATTTTCAAACTTTCCGAGTAAGCTTAGTCATTTCTGACTAACTTTATGATTTTCGAGCATGCTTTGAAGTGTTTACACTTTTCGGGTAGAGTACACTGTTGCACTCATTTTCCCGAGTAAGCTTGAAGTCTTGAGATGATTATGTGTTGAAATAGCTATCTTTTAACAAGAAATTCTTGTTTCAAGCAAGTTATGCATGTTATATGCTAGTTTCGAGTAAGCTATGCATGTTATATACTGATTGTGTTTCCAAGCAAACTTTGTGAACTTAAGTGAGTACACCGAGTAAGCTTTGTGTGAATATGTTGTTAGGAAAGACTTGTTAATATTTCCGGGCACGCTTAGATGTTACTGTTTAAGTTTGTCATTTTTCGGGTATGGTTTGAAATGTTGAGTTTCCTCGAGCAAGGGAATACCTAATGATTGAATGTGTTTATCCTAGCGAGCTTAGTGCTAACTTAGGATTTTCGAGCAAGCTCTATGAAATTTTAGACTATAGCACACTTAAATGTTTATGTGTTTAATTTCATTCCGAGCATGCTCTGTGATATGTGTGTTTATGATTTCTTTGAAATTACAAGTGTTTTCGGGCAAACTTTGTTTTCCGAGCACACTTTATGTTTCGGGTACACTTGTGTTCCTTCAATATACTTGGTAATTTCAAACTTTAACTTTCCGAGTACACTGTCTGCTAGAATTTCTTTTCGAGCACACTTTGTACTATACGAAAGTTATTCGGGTATACTTTACATAAGATTGTTGTCCGAGCACACTTTTCATTTGAAAGAGTGCTCGAGCACACTATGTATACAAGCATACTTGAATGAATGCGTTGATTGAATATGTTAGTTAGTATGATAAAATTGATTATGATTCTTTTAGGGTTTGTGATAGATAAGTTTTAATTTGAAATTGAGAAATGCTTGAGTAACATTATCTTTGCATACTTTACCATTTTTGGACACATTTTTAAATAGATAACAAAACCATTCTTGAAATAGATAAGAAAGTTAGGTGATAAACGACAAAACACTTTTAAAGATTCTCACTTTATCTGAAATGCTGAAGAAAAGCAAAATATGCAGACCTTTATTCATAACTCTTTTCTGATAAAGCTACAGATATGTACCTTACATCTGTCTTAACTCTCATTAAAAGAAGACCTGCATATGCTATTCAAAATTGAAACTTCACATTTCAAGAGTAACTCACATTTGTGTTTTTTTGTGCAGATTTCTATATAATTCAAGACAACGGTTTGAATTGAAATATCATTTATATTTTTTATTCTCAATATATATATATATAATCACTTTGAGATCCAACTGATAATTGTGTGTTTATTGATATAACAGAAAATCAGCAATGGATCCAACTCCAAGTAATTACAATTCCTACAAACATCATCTTTTTGAAGAACTAAAGAAAGCATTGCAACGTGTTCAAACCCTAATGTCTGAGGTTGAGAAGATCTCAGCTGCCCCAAAACAGGGGGAGAATTCGCTGAAGCTTCTCTCAATTTATGAAAAGAACAGCTCAGACGATGAAGCTGACAATGTTCCAGAAAATGAAAGGAAGGATCGTGAGGAAAGAAGGAAATTGAAAGGAAAAGAAATTGCACAAGAGGATGTTGAAATTAAGACAATGGACTTTGAAATGAATACAATGGACTCTGAAATGAATGAATCTGAATCAGAAGCCAAAAGAATCTATGTACAAAGAATGACAGAAATTCATGACAGAGAATTTCTGAGTCAAATGTTGTCTAACAAAGAGTTTGAAGAACAAGAAAATTTGTTGAAAATGTTTGAAGATGAGAAAAGGCTAAGAGATGAAGTGATGAATAAACAGAGAGAAGTCCCACAAGAAGTAATTGACAACTGCTTAAATGATAAAGAAATTCCAAATGGTGTACTAGTATCTCTACTCAGGTTGATTAAACAAGAAGAACCAGAGACAGAAGTGAAAGAGAAACTAGATACTGTTATTGATAAAATTTCAAAAACACTGAGTGAAGAAAAGACTGTTCAATACAAGAAACTAAAAGGCTTGAAATTGACAGATGATTTGGAACAAGAAGTGGAAATTCAAAAATTCTTAAGCAAATATGGTGGTAAACCAAAATTTTTGATTAAGAATGGAATTCCTTTTGAATATGTAAAAGTAATGACAAGAATAGAGATTTTGAGCAACTTCAAGAAAATGAAAGGACAACAGCTGAACTTGAAGAAGGGAGCCGCACAGTCTCTGGTTGGTAAGAACAAAGGAATGTCCAAAAAGATGGATGATCTATCAAGGATGACAGTGAAGGGGAAATTCAATGTAGAGAAATTCTGCAAACAGACAACATCCTTAAAACAGAACAATACAAAGAAAAGGAAGATGTCTGTATCTACTCAGGAAAAACCAAAGCAGATGCACTTGAAGATGGATAAACCCACTGAAAATGTTGCTGAAAAATCCAAAAACCCGTCAGTCAACCACAATGTTATGCCAAGTGGAATATTTTATGATTCCAGGACTGAACATCTGAATGTTATGTTGGAAAATGGAGAGATTGTGAAGATCTTCTCTAAAAATGACTTCAGAAAATTCAATCTATGGCAACTGACTGTGATTGCAGCACTGTATCTCGCTGATTGTAAGGAAAGGCAAAGGCCTACAAGTGCTAAGCAATCAGAATTGCTAAGATTCTTAATAGAGCAAGAAAAGTTGGAATTTCCATGACTAAACAAGCATCTTTGGCTAAATTGAAGAATGTTTAGGATTTTCTTATGTAATTTTTGCTTATGTAATTTGATTATGAAATTTGACTTTTAATTTGACGTGTATTTTGCTAAGTGTAAGTAACCATAGAGTGTTTTGAGTCAGCTGAGGTGTTCCAATCTAGGGGGGATTGTTGGGTCAAGAATTTGACCCAAATGAGGAGATTTGACCGAAAACGAAGAATATGGAAGATTGGAATCTTCTCAACCTCCTCAGAAACTGCTAAGTGTTGAATCCGAGCACACCTTGGACCTTCGAGTAAGCTTTTACTTAGCCGAGTACGATATTTTGCCTTCCGGGCAAGGTTTACTTCAAATAGTCTTCTTAAGTGGATATCTGAGCAAGGTATGCTTTTTGGTGACTTCCCGAGTAAGGATCACTGATTTGGCATCTCCGAGCAAGGTTCACTTTGTCAAGCAGGGTTGTTCTTCAAGACCAAGTA
>NW_027499723.1:0-90365 GCF_021521415.1 Bidens hawaiensis | reverse complement strand
GGACAATGCTTCATAAGGTGCTGCCTTTATACTGCTATGGTAACTGTTATTATAGGAAAATTCAACGAGTGGGAGATGTTGATCCCAATTTCCCTTAAAGTCCAGTACGCAGGCACGAAGCAAATCCTCCAAAGTTTGAATGGTCCTCTCAGACTGACCATCGGTCTGAGGGTGGTAAGCTGTGCTTAGGTCAATACGTGTTCCCAACGCTTCTTGGACAGCTTGCCAAAGTTTGGAGGTGAAATGGCTATCCCTATCGGAGATGATCGAGATGGGGATGCCATGACGAGACACTATTTCATTTATATAAATTTGCGCGAGTCTCTCGGTGTTAAAATTATTCCTAATTGGAATAAAGTGTGCTGATTTGGTTAATCGATCCACGATTACCCAAATTGCATCATGACCTCGGGGCGTCTTGGGGAGGGTGTGTCACAAAATCCATTGTGATCTGCTCCCACTTCCATTCCGGAATTTCCGGTTGTTGCAACATTCCCGAAGGTTTCTGGTGCTCCGCCTTAACCCTCGCACACGTCGTACACTTGCCGACGTATGTGGCTATATCCTTTTTCATTCCTGGCCACCAGTAAAATTCTTTCACATCCTTGTACATTTTATCTGATCCCGGATGTATGGAATATTTCGATTTATGTGCTTCATCCATGATCAAATCACGAAGGTCATGGAGGGTCGGGATCCAGATCCGATTTTTGAAATAGAGAATTTCGTCCACACGCTGTTCGAAATTCTTCTCATTCCCGTAAAGTCCTTCTTTATCCAATTGGTCCTCTTTCAACGCCTCGCGTTGAGCGACTCGAATCAAATCCGAAAGGTTTGACTGGACTATCATCCCCAACGCTCGCACGCGTAGTGGCTTGACTCGATCCTTTCTACTCAAGGCATCGGCTACAACGTTAGCCTTGCCGGGGTGATATCGTATGTCACAGTCATAGTCACTCAGCAACTCGACCCATCTTCGTTGCCTCATATTCAGTTCTTTCTGATCGAATATGTGTTGCAAACTTTTATGATCAGTGAATATGGTGCACTTTGTACCGTAGAGATAGTGTCTCCAGATTTTAAGTGCAAAGATGACTGCTCCCAGTTCCAAGTCATGAGTAGTGTAGTTTTTCTCATGAACTTTTAACTGTCGAGACGCATATGCTATGACCTTTTTATTTTGCATTAACACGCATCCTAACCCATTACGGGATGCGTCACAATATACAACAAATCCATCGTCTCCGTCGGGGAGACTTAAGATTGGCGCTTGGCACAATCTTTGTTTTAGCGTTTGAAACGCCGTTTCTTGCTCTTCACCCCATTCATATTTCCGATCCTTTTGAGTCAGGAGGGTTAAAGGTTGGGCGATGCTGGAAAAGTTCTCTATAAATCGACGATAGTATCCAGCTAAGCCTAAGAATTGGCGGATTTCCTTCGGAGATTTAGGCGCTTGCCAATTCTTAATAGCTTCAACCTTACTCGGATCAACGTGTATTCCTTGGTGGTTTATAACATGACCGAGGAATTGCACCTCTTGTAACCAGAAGTTACACTTGGAGAATTTTGCATATAACTTCTCCTGATTCAGGAGCTCTAGAACTAACTTTAAGTGTTGCTCGTGCTCCTCTTTACTCTTCGAGAATATCAAAATATCGTCAATAAATACAATGACGAACTTGTCGAGATAGGGTTTACAGACTCGGTTCATGAGATCCATGAACACCGCTGGCGCATTTGTTAGCCCAAAAGGCATAACTAAAAATTCGTAGTGGCCGTAGCGAGTCCGAAACGCGGTTTTTGGGATATCCTCCTCTTGAATTCTAACTTGGTGGTATCCCGATCTAAGATCAATTTTTGAGAAATAGCTCGCACCTTGTAGTTGGTCGAACAAATCATCGATTCGGGGAAGAGGATACCCATTTTTGATGGTTAATTTGTTCAATTCCCTGTAGTCAATGCACATTCGAAGGCTTCCGTCCTTCTTTTTCACAAATAGTACAGGTGCACCCCACGGGGAATAACTGGGACGTATAAACCCCTTATCCAACAATTCCTGCAACTGGTTGGATAGTTCTTGCATCTCGGACGGTGCAAGTCTGTAAGGGGCCTTAGCAACAGGGCCGGCTTGAGGTAATAAGTCGATTCTGAATTCGACTTGCCGGGTTGGCGGTAATCCAGGAAGTTCCTCTGGAAAAACTTGTGGAAATTCGCGTACCACGGGAATATCGTCCACCCGTTTTTCCTCAGAATCAGCGGCCGTCAGGCTCGCTAGATACGCCACACATCCCTGACGTATATATTTCAACACCTTGAGGTGGGATATAAATGGTATCATGGTGCCGGATTTTTCTCCCTGCACTAATACCTCCTCGTCATCCGACACCCGGATCTTGACGGTTTTCTTTTCACAATTTATTTCTACCTTGTTGCGTGCTAACCAATCCATTCCCACTATCACATCAAAACTACCCAGTTCTACCGGTAACAAGTCAATCAGGAAGGATTGTTCGCTTAGAATAAAAGGGCAATTCCGAACAATCCGATTAACTATCATGGTTTTACCGTTAGCGACCTCTACGGTGTAGGGTTCTATGGTTTCACCAATAGGAAGGTTTGCTATCGAAAGGAATCTAACGGAGACAAAACTTCTATCGGCGCCTGTATCAAATAATACAGAAGCGTAATGATCAGAGACGAGGAAGGTACCTGTCACTACGCTGGGGTCCTGGCGCGCCTCGTTCGCTCCCATCACAAATGCTCGGCCTCGCGCCGGATTGGACGCCGATGGCTGACCCGCGAATTGTCTCCCGTTTCCTCCCTGATTCAGTTTCGGGCAGTTCCTTTTGAAGTGATCCGTGCTGCCGCATTCGTAGCAAGCACGGCTAGTGGTCACCATCTGGTTTCCTTGCGGGTTCTGCTGTCGGGCTGGTTGAGTTCTAAATGGTTGCGCCCGAATAGGTTGTGGTTGTCGGTTCAGGTTGTTCAGATTTGTCTTACAATTTGGTGCGTAGTGTCCAACCCTGCCACATCGGTGGCACACCACCTCCTTGCACACGCCACTATGGTGGTAACCACATTTCCCACATTTAGGAAACGTTCCCCTCTGCGGTTCATGCCTTCCGCCCGAACTAGTCATGGCGTAGTTCTGGGCAGTAGGTCTAGCACGCTTACCTTGCTGTTTCTTTCGGATCCTATTGTCATACGTACCTCGCTTTCCCCCAGCCGACTCTCCTGTTGCCTTTATCGATCCGCTCCTTAAGAAATCATACGTGACAATACCAGCCTGTGTCACTGCACCCTCATACGTCTGGTGCCCTCCCGCGTTAACTATACTCCTCACTACTGGAGTAAGTCCCCAAATATAACGTTCCACCCTCTTTGACTCTGGGGTGACCAACCACGGCACTAATCGTGACAGTTCATTAAACCGGTTGGTATATCCCAAGTGGTCCGCCCCATGCATCTCTAGGTTCCACAACTCATGTTCCAGTTTCTGCAATTCATTCTTTGGGCAGAAATGTTTCAAAACAAGATCCTTAAGCTCTGTCCAGGTCATGCGGTTTGTCGCCGCCTGACCTCGAGTCTGTACTATGGTGTTCCACCATGTCAAGGCATGGTCTGTGAACGTACAGGTGGCGTACTTAACGACACAATCCTCGGGACAGTTGCTGATATTCACCACTGACTCTATTTTCTCTAACCATTTCACTAACCCATTCGGTCCTTCCGACCCGTTAAACTCTAAAGGCTTGCATAACATAAAGTCCTTGATTGAACAACCCCTGGATGGTCCAGTGCGGTTGGTTTCTACAGTAGGTATGGGGCCATTACTGTCGGTAGCGACCACCGTAGGCGGTGCGTCATTACTCGGAATCGTGTTATCGGTAGGTGGAGGATTAGCATTATGTTCCCCGTCATTATTTATGGGCGTTTGATTGCTCGGAGGGGTTGGATTAGATGAGTTATTAATACTGGCAGCGATGCGCGATACTATATCTGGTATCGCCGCCTCCAACTGTTGAGCAATCAAACGGCTCACATCTACTTCCGATATTTTCGTGGATCGTTTCGGTGCCATTCTACACAATCATCAAATAAATATATATAATCAATACCATCTCAAAATATAAAACACAATACATATTTCATTCATTAGTAAACATTGATTCATATTACACAAACATCAATTTACATACTTTCAGTCAACATTACATAACTAGTTTTATTACAAGGGCCCTATGTTGGTATCATCTCGACATAACCCGTAAAGGGGTCAGTGCTTGAATGATACCCAAAAGTATCTAAAGTGATATGCCCTACAAGAGACCCACCCTAGGGGCCAGTGGTTGTACTATAACTAAACAAGATTCACTCCGTGTTAGTATCACCACTAACTACTTACACGGAGTATCAAAAAGCGGTTCAAGATTCTACCATCTAACACATCTACACATGGTGGTAAACCAACCCCACCAACACCGCCACCAGCACCACCAACACCGCCACCATAACCCGCATTCGGGTTTCCATCTGGTCGATCAACCAGTGGGAGTATGAGCACTCCCTCTTTAACTGGTTAATAGCATACTGGTGGTCCTGTATGCTGTCCCCGAGGTACGCTCGCCTCTGTACCCCCACGACCAGGGCGGCAGAGTGCTCGTTCACCTGTTCGGTGAGAACACGTAGCCAAGCCGCCAAGTCCCGTTCCTGCCTCGGAAGACCCCACACAGGTAGGGTCGCAGGCTCGGGTTGGGGGCGGGAAGACTCGCCCCGGTGGTATGTGGATCTGGGTGGGGTAACGGTGGGCGGAACATACGGGGCACTGATCCGCGCCGTGAGGCGGGGACCGTGTCTGGGGGGAATTGGGGCGGTCTGTGGTGCGGGCGGGGTAGGAGACCTGGTAACCCTAGCAGGGGAGGGTAAACTAGCACTCCTAGCTGGGGTGGTCTGTCTAGAAGTACTATGACTAGCCTCCGAAGGCTCGGAGCTGGGTGCTACACTTGGGCTTCCAGAGGCCCCGGAACTGACCTCTTCCGGGTCCTCTTCCGTCGACACACTAGGTGTTCTTGCCATTTTTACCTGCACACAAGTTAACAAACATATAGTCCCTTTTCATAGTGTAATTCATAATTAAATTAATCATGCACTTACTTATACAATTTTACCACATAATAATATTATCATATACTTACACATATGTTGCCAATTTTACCTATTTAAATTCCCCGTGACTTCCCCTGAATTCCCTCGTGCAGACAAGTCTGTTATTATGTTCCGGACCATAATAACCCACTTGTCCATCCAAGTTCATCCCGATCTCGTCACAATATATTATTAGTTGATATTCAGATCCTATAATCCTTGAGCTATTGGTTATATTTTAGGTATCTTTTTCAGACATCCTAATTCTTTATAACCAATGGCTCTGATACCAAGTTCTGTAACACCCCGTAACCGCAGCGGAAACGTACACGGGATGCAACAGACACATCTGATATCAACAGCATTGCTTATAAAGAAAATACCACTACATTAATTTATAACATATTACATTGATGCGAGTTGCGTTACAGTCTAGGTGTCACACACATATATTACCAATAAGACATTAATATATATTCATTACAAAACATAGAGCAGCAAGCTTCCAACAGGTAGCACAGATAGTTAAGCACATATCAATCATTCCAACTTGGGCATACCTAGAAAACATGTAAAGAAAACGGGTCAACTACGAATAGTTGGTGAGTTTCACTAATTTAAATAAACACTGACAAATCATTTTAATAATCATTTATTAACAATATAATCATGCTGGGAACTATGTTACCCCAGAACATTTCCATTAACTTCCTGGGAACTATGTTACCCCAGAACAATAATAACCCCTGGGAACTATGTTACCCCAGAACAATAATAACCCCTGGGAACTATGTTACCCCAGAACAATAATAACCCCTGGGAACTATGTTACCCCAGAACAATAATAACCCCTGGGAACTATGTTTCCCCAGAACAATAATAACCCCTGGGAACTATGTTACCCCAGAACAATAATAACCCCTGGGAACTATGTTACCCCAGAACAATAATAACCCCTGGGAACTATGTTACCCCAGAACAATAACACATGATAAACACTTTGTATATTCTGTGCATCAGACCATATATATATAAATGTACAAGTATTTCCATACGATCGGTATGTACTTAAATACTTAAATAAGACATGTTTTCCGCCCCGGGAAAATATAATTAAAACAATTCATTAAAAGGGGCTCGTGAAAACTCACCTTTTGTGAGTCGGTGAGTAATACAAGGAACAGCTACGTGCCTGGATCTGTAATATAATATCTAGTCGTTACTATATAATTCCCATAACTTAAATATGTATCAATCGGTACATCTGGGAACATTGTTAACCCAGTACTGTACTCGATTCGGGGACTATGTTAACCCCGTGACACTTCTAAGGACTCAGATTGTGACATTGCTTAGAGTTTGACAGTCAATTTAGTTAAGGTGATGAAATTATAGCTCGGTTTGACACCCCGTTTGGCCGTGGGGCCCGTTCCCGATATTTCGGTGCCGGAAACGGTAAAATCGGGTAAAATTACCCAAATCATCCGAATTATTTTCGGATGATTTATTTTTACTTAATTTACTTAGATTTATGAAATAGTCCATTTTTAGAGTTTTCATGTACCAGTCAGCTCGCTTATGCGAACCTTGCCGGTTTACACGTTTTAAGCTTTAAAAACTTGTTTTTATGTTCTTTTTAGCACAAATAATTACCCGATTAGTCTCGGGTCTTGAAATTTTGCACAAAACTTAATTTGACAGTAAGGAATTTTGTAAAAATTTTCCAGATTTATTTTCTTATATTTACATTTATTTATCTATTTTTAAATCTTATTAAAATACTAAATATATCAAAAATACCAAAACACTTTAGAAAATTCCCAAATTTTTCTGGGATGATATCTATCATCCTCATAACTTTCTGGAATTTTCCCAGATTTATTTTCCTATATTTACATTTATTTATCTATTTTTAAATCTTATTAAAATACTAAATATATCAAAAATACCAAAACACTTTAGAAAATTCCCAAATTTTTCTGGGATGATCTCTATCATCCTCATAACTTTCTGGAATTTTCCCAGATTTATTTCCCTATATTTACATTTATTTATCTATTTTTAAATCTTATTAAAATACTAAATATATCAAAAATACCAAAACACTTTAGAAAAATCCCAAATTTTTCTGGGATGATCTCTATCATCCTCATAACTTTCTGGAATTTTTCCAGAATTTAAAACTTATTTTTCGAGCCATTTTCACCCAAAACCGAGCTAGAAAGCCCTAGAACTCGTTTCACCGAAAAGCCTACTTAGACTTTTCCAACTGAGCTCAAATTTTGTGGGTGACTTTTATATGTTATAAAAAGCTTATCTTAAATTTTCCGGAATTTTTCATCATGTTTTGCTATTTTTCACTATTTTTGGCCAAAACCGAGCATTAAATTCACCAAATATTCATCTTTTATCCGAAAATTACCAAAAATTCACAGATCTCATATTTTCATGTGTAGATCATCTCTGTGAAATTTCGTGACCCGACTCTAAGCACACGTAAATCTGTCCATTTTTCATAAACACACGAAAACCGAACTATTTTGTGTTTTCTAGCTTTAGATCGCAAGGATCTCGGTTTCTAGCCTTTGCTAGCCGCTAGATACAACACTTACAAGCACATCAACACCACACCAAGCAAGTTATACCCACAATCAAGCCATTACTTTCCTAGTGTCGGTTAAAACATCAAAACAACGATTTTGACCGTAAAAATCCGTTCTCGACTCTTTCTACTCCTTTCTTGGACCAAGATCCCTTGTATAACATGTATACATCCCTTGATCATGCAAGAGTCGGTTCCATCTCGGGTTTTCACCCATCTTTCACATGAAAACTCATTTTCACAAGATTTTAACCGTAAAATTTCATTCTAAACTCTTTTAACTAATTACTTGGATCAAAATCCTTTGTATAACTTGTATACATCCTTTGATCACACGAGAATCGGTTTCATCTCGGGTTTTCACCCATTTTCACATGAAACCTCCTTTTCTCAAGATCATAAAGTTAGAAAACAAAATTCAAGCTTAAAAACATATGTTATACCTTCAAATCTTGGTTAGAACTTGGGTTCTTTGGATTGAATGTTTGAAGGTTTGAAGGATTTGAGAGAGTTTGAGAGATTTTGTGATAGAAAAAAAAAAATGAAAGATAATATGAACAAGGGGGTGGCCGGCCATATGTGGGGGTGTGGGGGGGGCCCACATCTCAAATATTGTCCACACATTTGGATTACGCAATCCGGATAATGTTGTGGATAATCTGGTTCAGTTCGTTTCTCGTTTAAACTCGTAATTCGGCTTGAAACGAGCCTAAAATGGTTGTTTTTCGGGTTAAAATAAAATTTATATAAAACTGATTTAAAAACTTTAAAAACTTAACCCATGACATTAAAACATCATATTATTAATAATTACGCATCTTTTTCGGCTTGATTGATCGTCTCTTGCTTGGTTTGGTGTTAAAGGTTTCGTTTAGCGTACCGACGTACCATTAAATCGAAATCCTTTTTCTGTGCTATAATTTACTTATCCCGAAGCATTAATACTTCGTAAATATCACTAAACATTATATACTTCGTCTATAATGTAATTCCCGATTCGTTCGGGTTTCAATAACCGATCAATGATTAATTGTAATTCCAATACGATTCACTATATAATTGAGTATGATTCATACTGTGAACCATATATATTCGTATCAATGTGCTATAACTCATATAATCAATATTAAATAACACGTAAATAGTATATTCCGGCTAGGGTATACCTGGATTTGCCGGAATCGTTACATCCAGCCCCCTAGTCAGGGTGTGACATTAATGCAACTGGACACCTGGACAAGAGACCGTGCTTAAAAGGAAACGGGGTCGTGCCTTCTTCCTCAGACTGCCTATAAATAGAGGAGAATGTTGCATTAATAAGGGTGCTTGAAGAAAATCTCTATACGGGTTTATCTTACAAAAACACTCACATTACACTCATATTGAAGATCTTGTGAAGAGTTTGAAGGTATGGAGGTTACCATCATCACCCATCATCATCAGAATCGATCATCATCATTAAGAAAGAAGATTCATCCACATTTGGTTAAATCGTCCTAGTTTAATCAGGTGTTTGTTATCATCATCTATTTTAATGTTCATAAAAATGTCCATTATGAGCTAAACTCCAATTAACATCTAAAATCTATGAAGAATATTTGTTTTACTTGATGATTATGTGAAACATGTGGTTTAGTTTGGTAAAGTACATGGTTATTTTGCAATTATCCATCGATGAAGAAATGTTGTACCACTTTAACTCAATACATCATGGTTGATGACTAAAAATCGTTCATGATCACTCATGTTCTTGGAAACTAGAAATGGTAAAAATACTACTTTGATAAATTATTTAAGATAAAACATGGATCCTTATGTTGTACATAGAAATGATGAGATATAGGTTATGATCTATTTCTCTAGTTTTGATAATTCTAAAATAACATTGTTAACACGATTGCTTAGGTTATCTTGCTAGTTAAAGTAATCATATGTTAAAGGAATTTGTAATTATAGCCTAATCTAATCAACCAAGGGGAGGTTGTGTGACTTAACTACAACCACTCGAAGTTGTTAGGATTGGTATTTGAGAAATCAAAGTCAATCCTAATCATTCTACTTTACCAACTGCTTGTCTACTTAAATTGACATTCTCGTGGTAGCATGCTATTAAGCATTAGATAGACTTGAAAATATGCATGCTATTTTCTATTATGTCATAGAATATGTTCACTCAAAAATGAGGAATATAGTATATCATATATTATTAGGGAAAGTTTATCACATGTTTATTTTATAATCATCAAGGAATAATGGAGTGGACTCTTGATCTTAGATGGTAACCTTCATATAATTGAACTACTCATTTAGAACTTCTCTTCTTGTCACCTATATATTATATAAATATTTATATTTTATAAAAAGTTCAAAAATCAACCCAAAATGATTTAAACTCTCCGATTATATTAAGACGAAGATTCATTATTAGAAACATTTGTGTCCACGAATCGATACTTGGTTCTTACCAATACTATTCTATATATATGATAGGTACACTTGCCTATTTTGTGTGTGTTAAGTTTTAGTATAAATCATTTTTATAAATTTAAATCACGATCTTGTGCAAAGCTAAATCTCCAATCCATCATATATTTTACTAGCACGCGCACACAACATCAAAGTTTTTGGCTCTGTTGCCGGAGACACGGTACATTTCTAAGAACGATCCAAGTTTTAATTTAATCATTGTTTATAATTGTACAAAGCTTTAACTTTTATTTTATTTTAATTTCTTCTATTTTATATTAAATATTTTTAAGGCTAGCCTAACCTTTACTTTAGCTTAACTTATACCTTAGTTTTAAAAAAGTTTAGCCTAACTTTTAGCTTAACTTTATCCTAACCTTTAGTTTAATTAGTTTAAATTTGATTATCATGCACAACACTCATCACCACCTTTTCCTCTTGGACACTCAACCGCAACACACAACTCCAGCCATGTCTCTTGTGCAAAATTTCAAACCTCTAATTGTCCTTTCATCCAAGATCTACACACCAAGACCAAATCTTTGATGTTTTTGTTTATTAAAACTTAACAACATATTCAACTTACACCATACTCTCTAATCATCCATATAACACCAAGATACTTGAGTGTGGAGAGAACCAACATTCAGAACTCTTTTTCTTGTCTTCTATTTCCTGTATGCGATAGACCAAACCACATCACACCGGACGCACCACTGGTTTGAAATGCACCACCGGAGGCAGCCCCCCACCACCATCGTGTCAGCATCAAACGACCACCTCTGCCACCTTTCTATTACCGAACTGAAGCAGCACTACCACAACGATGCACAACCACTTCCATCGCCTTCACCGCTACACGCGACTACCACCGCGAAACACCGCCCCAAAACCACCATCATCGTCCATCACCTTCTCTCTCTAGAAACCCTCTCCAGGTACACATAGACTCTCGATCTCACTCTCTCTCTCTCTCTCTCCCCTACAAACTCTGTTTTTTACTCTCTATGGTTCATAACAACCACAGACAAACATCCTACCTATATATATCTCCTTGTGTTTCAAGACTAAGATGGTGTAGGAGATCTCTTCCGTGAAGTTAAACGAGCTTTACGTGGAGAAACGAGCTCAAGACTCTCTAACCTCACATTAAACCTTAATGCTAAATATATATGTTATGCTAAACTTTCGCCTAATTAACTGCCTACACGCTTAACATGTTAAATAAAACTACAAACTTATATGAAAAACATTACTTGGTACAAAATGTGACTAGTAGTGAAAAAAACTACTACATATGCTCTTAAGTGGGACTTGTAATTACGAAAATTTGGGTTTAATAATCTATATGATCAAACATACTGAATAAACACGGATCTAATCCCCTAAAGGCCTAGATCCAATGATTCCACAGGTTATGGGTCACGTAATTACTAACTAACGACACAAGTCCGATCTCCCAAGTCCAACGACAGAAACCTGCACAACAACCACCGTGAGCTCATTACGAGAAGGACAAGAGGGGGTCTTCCCGTAACCACCCTCTGATGTGAGAATAAGTACAATTCTGATTAATAGAAAGTACTTAAATATTTAGAGTAGATATTTGGGAGTGAATGAATACCTCATAGAGATGGCGAAGGTATTTATAGTCGAAGGGTAAGGGAATGTGATTGGTCCAGTTGTCCCTTTCTAGAAGATGCTTTTGTAAGTGCCTAGACACGTGTTCGCGTGTGATAGGACGAGCTATATCAGCCATATGCATGGTTGTAACAACCTCGGCAAGCGTCGACTCATGATAGGACGAGCTATTTTGGCAATGTGCATGGTTGTAATAACCTTGTCAGCTGTCCTTCTTCTATTGGTTGTTACGTCTTGTGCTCTCCAAGAAAGGATCTTGGTAAATCTTTTAGAAAGGAGTTGGTTAATTACAGCTGTTCTCTGACGTCACCTTCTGGTCATCTTTGCGGGTGGCAATAATACCTTGCGGATGACTTCTGAGGGTGTCTGAATTCTCCAGCATGTAGTCACTAGATAAGTTATTGATGTTCCCTATCTTGAGTTATGCGGGTAATTTACCCGCGGGTGACGTATAAGGGGGTCCTCTCTTACCCGCAGGTGGTCTTCAAGGGTATTTGGGTCCTTTTAGTACCCTACCTCTATAAATCCCCCAGTCCATTGTTTCTTTCGCGTGAAGTTTTATGCGGGTGAAATTTTGGACTTAGATATATATCTTGGGTATTTTTGTGAATTTCATGCGTCTGGTGTAGATATTTTATGACGGTGAGGATAACTATGAAAAATGACGATGGGACGTTTTGCAGGATTCGAACAGTTGATGCGATGTCAATGTCGGCTGTCACTGTACTCGTCAATCTTTTTTGCTTTTTCGGTTTTCCTGCGTGACGTGGCGTATCTGCAAGAATAAATATATTTTATATATTTATTTATATGGCCATCAATATCATTTATATAATAATAGATCATAATAATTAATTATACCTTATTATATATTAGCTTGGTAATTGTTGATGGGCCATATTACTCTTAATAGCTAATAAAGGGTTTCCCCTTGGGTGTGTATAGAGAGAATAAATTAACATCATAACATAATCTCACACACATAAGTAAATCATGTGTCTCCTCTCTCTTCTCAAACCGGGTTCCTCTCAAGAACCCTAACCATCCTTAACTATACATCCTAAAGGGAAACTCGTCAAGATGACAAGCATGTCGACTACATCATACCCTGTTGCGGTTACTACTCTTCATGCTGTAACAGGTTCATAGGTTTAATATTTATCATTTTTATATTACTTACATGAAGAACTGATCAACATGTGGCATCAGAATGATGTTGATTAATCAGTTCTTCATGTTTTCTATAAATCTGGAATTGAATCAGAAGACATTGACTTAAACTTGATAAACCCTAATTTTTTAGGTTTCTTATTTTTTCATGTTCTATTACGAAAACAATACATGAAACTGTTTAAAATCGCTAAAATTCATATTTAGTAAACTCTAATATTTTCGAAATCTGTTAATTTCATGTTTAAAGATTTCGATTCCATGTTTTTTTTATGTTTAATTGCTAAAATTTTTGATGAAGTTCTTCGTGTTCATCATTATTATCGAAAATTATACATATATTGGTTCAAAATCTAGATTAAAATTTGTTAATGATTATTTAGGGAAATATTTTTTTAAATCTTGGATAACTTAGAAGTTTTAATATTTTCTTAAAAGATTTGAATCTCTTTAAAATATAAAACAAATATAATTGTTAACCAATAAAAATATTTGAACTAAATCTTATCATTATTAATTTAGTTAATAAGGATCTTGGGTTAAGGGCTTAAACCAGTTTACGGGTTCACGGGCTATTTAAAAATCATTATTATGGGCTTAAAATAGCTTATGTGTTCTAAGAGTTTATGAGTTTCTAAAATGGTTTGGGATCATAACCCATAAACCCGAAAACACACTAATACCGGAATCAACATTTTCCATAAAACTCCATAAAATCATGTAAACACCCAAATACTGAAAAACCCACTAAAAGCCGGAAACTGACAATTCTCAGGAACCCAAAATTTCCGAGAACTAATTCCGCAAAATAAGGTCCTACTGGAAACTTAAAAATCCTTACTCTAAACATTTTCCGCTATTAACTAATTAAATGTTTTGTAAACCTTAAATATTATAAAATTTTACATAACATAAAGGCTTAACTTGAATGAACTTTTGATGTAGCACTTCTGCCAAAGGTGATGAGTTACATTTACCCTATCATTCAAGTATAACTGAAAAGCTTTTGTTAGTTTTGCCTAACATGATACAAATGTCTCACTTCTGCCCAAAGGTGATTTGTTACATTTTTATTTAGCAAAACTAGCCCGTGCATAATTAAAATAATTGTCTCCCTTCTGCCCAAAGGTGATGTGTTACAATTGTTTTGCACATATACTTAAATAAATTTTAATTCTCGCCAAAGGTGATTTATTTTTTGTTTAAGTAGAACTATTAATTATAGTCTATTAGTTTGATGTTAATAATAAACATATCACATCTTCAAAAAAATATAATGATCCTCACATTAATGATCCTTCATTAAGCTAATGATCATAAATTTAATATGTATTATATAATATCCCATAACATTACTCGCTATAATTTTCTTCTATAAATAACTATCTCATCTAAATCATCCACTCTAATATTAAAACATAATATAAGTTTTACATCATAAAGAGTTACAATAATATTTAGCTCTTCTCAGTTTTAGTTATCCCTTAAGACATGATATGACTATCCTACTGCTCTTTATAATAACAATCATTTCATTGAAAACTGGAGCATAACAAATAGAATGAGTCAATCAAAATGTCTCTTACGATAATGATAATTAAGAACTTATATAAATAAATGCTATCACTAGAGTTATTCTAGATTTAGTTTTTCCTAAGACTAATCAAAATAACTCCTAAGATTCATGCACTCATTAAAAGTTCTAACTATAAGGTTAAATGACGTTACTGAATACATCATAATGTACAATACCATGACCCATAAAGTTAAGGGCCCACACATGGAAATAAGTACACTTTTCTAATGCATTACATACTAAAAGTTTCTATTGTTACAATTTGTTGCCTTAATTATCAACTATAACACTCATAAGTACAAAAGGAAAATGAGTATGTTGATTAGCAACACATGTAAAAGAAAAGTATATGGCAGTGGAACATAAGATGTTATTCAACTCACCACCATTAAAACCTTAAAGATGATAATTTTAAGATTCATAGACAAAATACAAGTATTACTTTCAGCTTTAAGTTCTCTAATGAGAAGTCTCGTTGTAAAAATATGTCATTATATTAGGCATAAATAACAAGGCTATCCATAATTAAAAAGAACATATGGTTAAAAAAATAGTCGTGTATTAATGATTAAGTCTGCTAATCCTAATATCCCATTAACACATGATTTGTTGAGTCTAGTTCTATATATTTACCCGAAATCAACAAATAACTAACATGAGTGTTAGTGACAAATTTAAATGTTAAGGTTATTAGAACCATGATAAACTGTCTTTTAATTACACTTTATGATACCTTAAATATTATGAAGATTAATAGAATTTAGTATCAATACTTAAGTTAAATTATGACAGTTATAAGGTTTGCATAGCCAACATAAAGTCACTCTTACCTTAAACTCTTATATTATTTGTTATCAATATCTGGATTGAAACATTTATAAAATAGAACTAGATGATAATTTATAATTTCACAACTTTTGTTATAATGCAAATAAAAATTTAACGAAAGACAAATGAGACCTATAATATTCATCTATTAAAACCAAATTTCATGAGAAGTCATGACATGGTTGATGAGGGTGATTTTTCATATAATCTCATTCTTAGTGATTTTAAATCATGTGTTAAATGTCCTAAACATTACTTGGCTTAAGGAATAAGTATTGGTCCACCATAAGTTATATTTCACTGACATTCGTGAAACTTATTCAAACGGAATATTCAGACATAATTCTTTTATCATTTAAAATGCTATTTACTTGTATCTAATCAGTATTCTATGGTCCGCGGTCTTAAAGAGATCCGTTCATATATACTTAATACGATTTCTTCAAAATATGTCCTTTAAGTTTATTATGACATCTGGACGCTAATGGAATCAAATCAAGTCTAACATATATATGACATATTCCCACGTCATGTACATCATTGAAACTTCTCTTGTATTTTTTGTTGGTGCATAGATGTCAGTAGTTCATATGTCTAATGTCTGTAATCGAGTCTGTAATATTGTTTATGTAATTGTTTGTGTAAAAGCGAAGTTGTTGACAAGTTCGCTTAGGCGAACTTGTTAACCAAGCGAAGTTGTTGACAAGTTCGCCTAGGCGAACTTGTTGAGCGAGCGAAGTTATAGACAACTTCGCCTCAGGCGAAGTTGTCGTGTATTTAAATAGTTTACGGGTTTACTGTTTAAGGAAAATCAGTGAATCGTTTAATCAGTTGTTAGAGAGTTCAGTTACGTGTAAGTCTATTGACGTGAGTCTGTAAGCATCTCGGTTTAAGTTATCAATATAACGTGTGGTTGTTCGTATCGTGTGTACGTGTGTTCGTGAGCTAATATTCTACGTCCGTAACGATCTACACAGGGATTCCGCACCTGTGTATATCGGGATATCTCGTGTGATCCGTCCAGGGAATCTACAATTGGTATCAGAGCGTTTGCTCGATTGTGTGGTTCGGGATATTCACGCGGGTGTAGAATTCGTTTCATTTTGGGTATTACCGGGACGAGTTTGTGGTGTTTTTGCTCATTCTAGCTTCCTACCAGTGTGTTCAAGCCTTCAAACCGTCAAAATCGTCGTTAAAATTCGATTTTCAGATCTGCAGAAAGTTTCAGTTCGTCAGGCGAAGTTGCTGTTCATCAGGCGAAGTTGCCGTCTGGATTCGTAGGGTTTCGGCGAAGATATAAGGAGAAGCGAAGTTATTCACAACTTCGCCTACCTCCTTACTTCGCCTAACTCAGCGAAGTTCTCATCAAGTTCGCCTAATTCAGCGAAGTTCTCTTCAAGTTCGCTTACTTTCTAAGTTCGCTTACCCTAAGCGAAGTTATTCACAACTTCGCTCAGTCACACGAATTTAAGAAGAATCCAGCGAAGTTATTACTTAAGCGAAGTTATCCTTAACTTCGCCTACAGTACTGTTTCGAAGAAATTTTTTAACTTCGCCCTTTTCAGAATTTTTCGGGTTTCTTAGTCTTCAAGAAGGATGTCGTCAATCAATATTTCAGAGCTTGTCAAGATGGAAGTTGAAGCGGGGTCAGCTACAAAGGCCCCAAGGTTGCTGAAGGGAACTGATTTTGTCGCTTGGAAGGATCGGTTCATACAGTATGTTAAGTACCAGGATGCAAAGATGTGGGTATGCATCCAAGATGGATATATTCCACCGATCATGGAGTATGAGGGTCGAGACCAAATCAAGAAGTAAAATGGAAGAAGAGGAGAAGAAGATGTATGAAGCCGAAAGCAAGGCTCATGCTGCAATCACAATGGCTCTTCCACAGGAGATCCTCCATACTTTCAGAAAGTATACATCAGCTAGAGAGCTTTGGGAAGCTCTTGAGAGCAGATTCGAAGGAAACGTAGGCATTCGGGCCTCAAAGATAAAGTTACTCAAGAATCAATTTTCAGTCTTTAAGTACTTAAAGAACGAATCTCTTGATGATATTATCACTCGATATTATCATCTAATGACTAAACTGAGTAACTACTCCATTTCCTACCGAGAAGAAGAGATTGTAGAAAAACTTCTCGATGCTCTCCCACCAAAATGGGAGATGTATACGGTACTGATGAGGGAAGACAAGGACTTCTCTACGTATGATCTGAAACCGCTGTCAACAAGCTCAGAACTTTTGAGCTTAATATGGTAAGAAAAGAAACATCTATGGAGCAGGTTCAAGATCCAGGCATGTACGGTGCAAAAGTGAACTCCAATACAAGTTCAAAGACTGACTCTGCCGCCTACTACTCGAAAGGTGAGTCGGGTGCCAATTCTTCACAGGAGGGGCATGTGTCAGTAAACACAAATGGGGATGTTTGCTTTGTTGCGGGTGGATCAAGTGGTACTCAACAGACAGCAAGCCAGAGTAGTGGATCTTCAAGTTCCTCAAGCAATAATTACTCTAAAATGCCAATGAGCGTCAAATCTGCTGAAGAGCAGTTTGGCCTCTATGCTTCATTTATTGCTTCTTATGAAAACTACATTCAAGGAAAGGTGGTTGATCCAGCGATGCTAGATGAAGACTACGACTAGATCGATGCTGATGATCTGGAGGAGATGGATTTACAATGGCAGATGGCCATGATAGTAAGGAGAGTGAAGAAGTTCATGAGAAAGACGGGGAGAAAGTTTGTTGGTGGCAGGCCAGGGTTCGACAAATCTAAGGTGATGTGCTATAACTGTCAACAAAACGGGCACTTTGCCAAAGATTGCAGAAACGAGAGAGTTGAACGTGGTCAAGGCAGGCCTGCACAGCACACTGGGAATAATAAGGAAATCAATGCCATGTTGTCCAGAGAAGCAGGTGAATACAACTGGAACCTGCATTTGAATGAAAATAGTGAACAGGCAAATATGGCTAAGGTTGAGAATGAAGAACGTGAGAAGACTACCGGAGAAGAGAAAGCTACTGGTAAGGAAAAAGCTTTCATGGCAGATAACGAGGATCAACGCTCCGAGGTAAGTTCTAAATCTATTTGTACTAAATGTGAGAATTTGTCTGAGCAACTTGCTACCATAACTGATCAGTATGTTCGTTTAGATGCTGAATTTAAAACTCTTAAAGAAGATCATCACTTTACAAAAGCAAGAGAAAACAGTTACAAAGTTAAAATTAAAGCGTGTGAAAAAGATGTTAAAAGCTTAAACACTAAACTTGCTGAAAAAATTGAAGTTATTGATCTTAGTTATGAGGTTTTAGAAGAAAAGACTAAACTGATTGCTGAACGAGAAAAGCAGATTGCTGACCACCAGGTGAAAGTGGTGGAACTAAACCGAAAACTGGAGCAGTTCCGAAATTCCTCAGCTATTCTTGATCACCTTGTTAGTGATCAAGGTTCCTCTACAAAGAGAGGAGGAATTGGTTATCACGGGGTTCCACCACCGTATAACCACAATTACACTTTTAACCCTAGTGTACAGAAATCTGTTGATTTTGAAGTTTCTCAGACAGCTCCAATCAAGGTTACGAGTTCAGAACCAAGTGTTAGCTGTGGCGAAACGAGTTCGCCTGTTTCAAGTGTGAATATTTCTGTTACGAGTCCAGTCTCATCGGATTCGGATAAGTTTTCCGAATCAGGTAAGACAAAATAGAAGGTAGTGTTACCCACTGGTGGAGAAAAAGATAAAACTTCTAAAAAGAGTACTCCACTCAACCCGTACGTCCCACCTTATGTGAGACGAACGGCCGGTAACACTGCCTCGACATCCAAAACAACATTTGAAAAGAAAATGGAATATAGGTGTTGTTTTAGATGTAATAAGTTAGGACATCTTGTTGCAGATTGTCCTCTGACGCCTAAATTCAGAGGCGTGAGGCCTATTAAAACTGAGCATAAGTCTACTGGTAATTTTAATACTGTTAAAAATGAAAACCCTTCAAGGTTCCGAAATGTAACTAATACAGGTTTTCACAGAAACAAACCTCAGTTTAACAATGCTAATCACCAAACCGTAAGATATAACACTTTCAATACACATAGGTTTGGAAGGCCTCACACTCAATTTCCAAGGAGATTTCCTAATTGGACTGACAGGAATTATCCAAATGCTAACTTTGGAAAGCAGAAGTACGGGATGTATAGATCCAAGACCAATTGGTCTTGGGTCCCTAGATTCTAATCATTTGCTTTATTTTGCAGGAACAGTTGAACAGGGCTGCCCACAGTCTTTGGATTGTAGATAGCGGCTGTTCCCGGCACATGACGGGCAACAAATACTTGTTGCATGACTTAAAACCTGTTCAGGGAGCGAGAGTTAGTTTTGCTGGTGAAAGTGGAGGAAGAATTACGGGAAAAGGAACGGTGTCCAATGGGAAGATGACACTTGAGAATGTGAATTTTGTGGAAGAGCTGAAGCACAATCTGCTGAGTGTGTCGCAGATTTGTGATAAGGAGTATACTGTTCACTTCACGAAGAATGAGGCGATCGTGTTGAAGCCTGGTTTTCAGATACCAGACGAGTGGATAGTGATGACAGCTCCACATGATACAAATACTTATGTGATGGATATGAGGTCTACTGAAATGGCCTCGGGAGAATCATGTTTAATGACGAAAGCAAGCGAATCGGAATCCGAACTATGGCACAGGAGAATGGGGCACATTCATCTTCGGAAGATGAACCACATTGTCAAAAATGGGCTTGTGATGGGCGTTCCCTTGAAAAGTTTTAACTTTGAAGACAAACGTATTGCATGCAAGAAGGGAAAGCAACACAAGAAATCCCATCTCACCAAGAAGGTCAACTCTATTGCTAGTACTCTAGAACTGCTTCACATGGATCTCTTCGGTCCAGTGAATGTAAAAAGTCTAGGAGGTACTTCTTACTGCTTGGTGATCACTGATGACTACTCGCGATACTCGTGGGTATATTTTCTGAAATCGAAAGATGAGACGGCTCAAATGGTGAAGAGTTTGATTACTAAAGTTGAGAACGTCATGAGTAAAACAGTTAAGTTCATCAGAAGTGACAATGGGACGGAGTTCAAGAACTTTGAAATGGAGATCTCTGTCTTCAGAAAGGAATTGAACATCAATACAGCGCTCCGTATACTCCGCAACAGAATGGAGTGGCTGAAAGGAAGAACCGAACTTTAATTGAAGGAGCCAGGACTATGCTGGCAGATTCGAAGCTTCCGGTGATGTTCTGGGCTGAAGCGGTTGCTACAGCCTGCAATGTTCTGAATAGAGTGTTAACCGTTAAGAGACTTGGTAAAACATGTTACGAGCTTATGCATGGAAGGAAGCCCAACTTGAGTGGTCTTGAACCATTCGGGTCTCCTTGTTCGATCTTGAAGACAAATTTGAAATTTGGGGAAGTAGCCGATGAAAGAATCTTAGTCGGTTATGTTGTTGGTACTCCCAACAGACGTGTCTTCAATACTTCGACCTGCAAGGTGGAGGTGGTGTGTAACACCGACATCACAAGTTACCAACCGCCAAAACCTAGCAATGGACCTGCTGAGCTTTTCGACTATGTTAAGCTTTTTAGGTTGTTTAACGTACTGGATTTGGAGATTTCTGAAGAAGAAGAAAGAGCTGCGACGAAGATGATACTCGATGAGGAAGAAAATCTATTGCAAAGACAGCTGATTGATAAGTGTCAACCTTCCTCATCAAACACTATCGTTACCCCTACTGCCTCAACTGAAGAAGAATTTATCAATCCTTTTCACTCTCAGCATGAAACAACCATTGATGAGATCTCTTCTAATTTGGAAGATAATTTGCATGTCGGTTCTGTTCCGACCACGAGAATTCATAAAGATCACCCTTTGGATAATGTGATTGGTGATGTGTCCTCAGGTGTACAAACGAGAAGCAGCTTGAATGAACACACCTGTGTTTATACAAGCATTAAGGAGACAGGAATAATCGATGAATGCCTGTATACCTGCTTTATAAGCCAGATTGAACCGAAAAATTATCAAATGGCTTTAAAGGACAGCTCGTGGGTCGAAGCCATGCAAGAAGAGTTGGCTCAATTCGAGAAGATGGAAGTTTGGACTTTGGTTGAAAAACCAAAGAATGTGCATGCGATAGGCACAAAATGGGTGTTCAAGTGCAAGAGAGATGATAAGGGGATCATTATAAGAAACAAGGCGAGGCTTGTCGTGAAGGGTTTTAATCAACAGGAGGGGATTGATTATAACGAAGTGTTCGCTCCTGTCGCCAGGTTGGAAGCCATAAGATTGTTTTTGGCGTTTGCTGCTTATGAAAAGATGAAGGTGTTTCAGCTAGATGTGAAGAGTGCGTTTTTGAATGGGATAGTTGATGAGGTTGTGTATGTTGAGCAACCTCCGGGTTTTCCTGACCCAGACTATCCAGATCATGTGTACAGGTTGAGCAAGGCATTGTATGGATTACATCAGGCACCTCGTGCCTGGTATGCAACTTTATCGGATTACTTGCTCGAGAATGATTTTGAAAAGAGGGAAAATTGATAGCACGTTGTTCTTCAAAAGAGATGGAAGCGACATCCTGCTGGTACAAGTCTACGTGGACGACATTATATTTGCTGCATCAAAAGTCTCCATGTGTCAGGAATTTGAAGCTGTCATGAAGAAAAGGTTTGAAATGAGTGCTATGGGTGAACTAACTTTCTTTCTAGGATTGCAGGTTGATCAGAGGAAGGACGGAATGTTCATTCATCAAACGAAGTATGTTCATGATGTGCTCAAGCGCTTCAAGATGGAGGACAGTTCTCCATATGATACTCCAATCTGCGTCAATCACAAATTGGGTGCTGAAGTAGACGGTGATGCAGATGTGGACCCAACTCAATATCGGGCAATAATAGGTTCTTTAATGTACTTAACTGCATCTAGGCCTGATATAATGTTTGCTGTTTGTCTTTGTGCACGTTTTCATGCAAATCCAAAAGAATCTCATTTGAAAGGTGCAAAGAGGATACTGCGGTATCTCAAGGGCAAGCCGAAGCTGGGGTTGTGGTACCCGAGAGGAGGTGACTTGGAGCTGGTCGCTTACACAGACTCTGATTATGGACGGTGCAATCAGAGTCGGAAGTCAACAACTGGAGGATGTCAGTTTCTTGGTGGCAGATTGGTGTCGTGGCAATGCAAGAAGCAGACTTCAGTCGCAATCTCAACCTGTGAGGCAGAATACATGGCTGCATCCAACTGCTGCTCTCAGGTTCTATGGATACAACAACAGCTACGCGACTATGGTCTGAATTTCTTACTTACTCCTATTTGCATTGATAACACAGCTGCTATCTCAGTAACTAACAATCCCGTGAAACATAGTAAAACTAAACACATTGACATACGTCATCATTTCATACGGGATTGTGCTGAGAAGAAACTGATAATTCTTGAAAAGGTGGATACGCTTGATAATTTCGCTGATTTATACACTAAAGCGTTTGACAAATCCAGATTTCAAAACCTTATTGAACTGAATGGGATGATCAATCCCGAGTAACCATGCTTATCTTGTGATTTAAAAAAAAAAAAAAAAAAAAAAAAAAAACGTCACTAATCGCTTAAAAATATGTCGGTTACATTAGTTTGAAGGACATGTCTTCGGATATGTTTTGGTCCTCATTTTCGACTTGGAGATTTTGAGGATAGCCATTAACCATATTACTGATAGTGACCGGGGCGGTTTATGATGAGTTTTTCTTTCTTTCGCTTAAAATTAGTCGATCATACTTAGTTAGAAGGACACATACTAGTATGTGGTCGGTCCAGCTGATCCATTGGATCTTCGGGATAGCCGTTTACCTGAAGACTTTGTTTTGGTCGGGGCGATTTTTGTTTAAATTTTGAAAGAGAAAAATGGGAAATGAAATTATTTTTCAAGTCTGTTACTTCGTACGAAGTTCGTTAGCTATGTTTAAACGGAAAATTGATCCAACCTTGGAAAATGATAGAGATACTAATTCTGTGTGCTTAACTAGTGAAGTTATTAGGCTTAAAAGGCTTTAGGACAGCAATTGTATGTCATGGTAACTTTTTATGGTGCGTAAAAGTAGATGTGATACAAACTAATTTTACTTGATTTTACGTGGAAACTCCTTAAGAGTTTTGCGTGTCTTCATATATATCTTTTCGAATGATAGGCAGAAAAGCGATTACCCAGTCATACACGAGCCCATGTGTGTTCTGATTCCCGTGAAGATGGCGTTTCAAGATGCTGCAGTGATCCAGATTCGGGACTTGCAGTTAATTTCTACTTTGAAGTCTATGTTTGTTTAAAATATATATATATATATATATATATATATATATATATATATATATATATATTTGAAGTCATTGAAACATTTTAGAGATGACGAAATATCAAGACTTCTCAATCTTAGAGTAAGAAGAAGAACGAGAACCAGAAGAAGAGTACTTACATGTTTAATCAGACACTATGGGTCGAAGTCAATTCGGGGTGACTTGGGGAAAGCCAAATACGCTTTGAGGATAGATAGGAGGCATCAATATTTCTGAGTTGTTGCCCACTTAAATTTTAAGGATTAATTGAACCTAACTCGTATCACAGAAACGATGAAAACCATCTTAAGTATATTACCTACTTACAACCTGTCTCTATATGTCATAATACAGCTAAACACGGATCTATGTGACAGTCACGTAGTTAGTATGATTCCTGTTCGGATCTTTTCTAAAACGTAGCAGTCCCTAGCGAGACTGAAATTTGATCCCTTATGCTTTAAATTTTTTAAGTTTTTTGTACTTAGATAATTTTATGATTTTTAACTGGTTACTTAGAATTGATCATGTTATTTATTTCTTCTAGGAAAGTTTTATAACTTAATTGGAAAATTTGTTAAAATTATAAGGTTTGATTTTGTAAATATATAGGCGATGTTGTCGAACAGGCGAAGTTGTGGTTAACTTCGCCTAGGCGAAGTTATCCGTAACTTCGCCTGTAAAACTCCGCCCATATAAAAGGATGTTCAACAGGTAACTGTTCATCACTTTATCAAAAAACCAGCGAACTTATTCAACCTTATTCTCCGGCGAACTTGTTATTAACCTCGATTACGTGTTATTTATTCCGATTTTCTCACCGATCAAAGGTTCGAGATGTTGTTTTCTCATATATTACAAGTTCTTTGATGCTACTAAAGGGTCGTTTCGACCCGGTTATTAACCTCGAACCATCGGTTTTGAAACCGATTTTCATAACCTATGTTTTTACGTGTTGAACACTATACTGATCATCAACATGTCTTTAAAACTTATGTTTACGAATGCTTAATCGTCTAAAACTAGCCGAATCATCACCTGCACGTTGTTCCATGAATCTCACTGTCGCCGATTCAGATTCAGGCGAAGTTAGGGGTTAGGCGAAGTTATCCGTAACTTCGCCTGGAGCTTAAGTTCGCCTGAGGCGAAGTTATCCGTAACTTCGCCCGAAACATAAGTTCGCCTGAGGCGAAGTTATCTGTAACTTCGCCTGAAACTTAAATTCGCTTGATGTGATGTTGTGATGAGGCGAAGTTAACTTTAACTTCGCCTAGATCATTTTTACTTATATTAATTAGACGAACTTAAAGCTGAAGCGAAGTTGTTCCCAACTTCGCCTCAACTTTAACTTCGCCTATACAGAGTTTATCACAACTTCGCACATGGTAACAAAGCGAACTTGTGCTATGTCTTTCTGTCGTTCTAACTTGGTTAGTTTGTTGCTGATATGGCTGCGATTGCTGGTGCTGGAGGTGCAGGAGGCGATGACGGTGACAATCAGAGACAGTTTTTCCCGGGTCACAATATGTACATCACTCTTGACCCGGAGGCGAGCGGTGTGGATGACTACCGCGAGATTATCACTTTCCTCCTGCGCTCAAGGATTTTTCATGCCATCATCAACACACTGCCAATATCTCTACCGAACATCGAAGACTTCTGGGAGACGGTAGAATATGATTGCCGTGTTGAGCCCCCAGTGATGAGAGCTACGGTGAACAATCAACAGGTTCAGTTCAACTCTGAACAGATCCGGGTGGCGTTACGGTTCGGAGACGAGACTCGAGACGATCCAACTGAGTTCCTAGCTCCTTTTCGTGATGGAGCGTTTCTTCGAATGGGCTACTCTGGTCCATTAGGAGATACCCAAAGGAGGAAGGGTTTCCTTCTAGACCAGTGGCGCTTCCTCATGCACGTCATGATCGTGTGCATGTCGGGGAGGAAGGCGGGCACAGATGGTATGGGTGCGACCATGCAGTCTGCCATGACTGCACTGACCTATAACAAGCGTTATAGCTTCAGTCAAATGGTCTTTTACGAAATAGATAGGCAAAGAAGGGCGATGTCTCGGGAGCGGTTCATCATGTACCCACGCTTTTTACAGATGATATTGAACCATGTGGCTCCGAGTCTACCTCAGAGACGCCCGATCAGATACGTCGAATCAGTGAGCAAACGTATCTTTGCTCAATGCCGCACGTCAAGTGCGAGGAGCAATCCTGAACGACGTCCCAGGCATACTCCACTATTTGGGTTTTCAATTAACCCAGAGTATGTTCCTGCTGGTGGGGACGAGTTCAGAGATCCTCAACCGCAACAGGCAAGAGCAACTCAAGCTGTTCCTGCTCCTGCTGTGCCTGTTGTATCAACGGTTGAGGATATAGACCTTGACGCTGTTTTTGGAGGTCAAGGCTACTTTGACATGGATCAAGTTGAAGAGGTGCAAGTCTCAGCTGCACAGGGTTCGGGTGTGAGTATGACTAGAGCAGCTACGTCGATGGCTGACTCCGATTTGGATGAGATTATGAATGAGGGGAGACGGTTGATGGTGTCTCGAGAAAGAACGTTCGGGAAAAGAAAGAGAACGGAGGATGATGAAGAGTCAGAGGAAGAAGAAGATATACACAAGCTGATTAGAAGATCAAGACGGGAGAGGACAGGTGCTGGCATGGGAGCTGGAGAGACTTCAAGGACTGTACGATTTGCTCCGGCCGCACTGTCTGGTATGTTTATTATTCCTTCTTCTGTACAGGTGACAAGTACAAGCGCTGCGGATGTTCCCGTAGTGGCTACATCAACGGATGGCATTCCATCCACCACTACCATCCAGACGTCGACTCCGGAGATCGTGTCACTACCACCTCCAACGCTTACTCAATCGGTGGTAGCTGCACGATTTGTAGAGTCAACGGTTATTACTGCTGCAGGGTTATCAGGTATGGTACCACCTGCGGTTACGCCTGCTTCTGGAGTCTCGCCTTCGCCAATGTCAGATTCAGAAAGAATAGCTTCACTAGAGCGGATCGTGGCAGAACAATCAAAGACTATTCAAAGCCTAGTGGAAGCAAATCAACTACAGGCATCCCTCCTGGTCGAGCATGGGAAAATCATAGATGCCTTGAAGGGGTTCTTGGCATCTCAGGGGGAGATGAGCTGTAAGGGCGACGAGCTCAGAACGAAGAAGAGAAATGACCTTGACGATGATCCCAATGCATCGAAAGATGCAGGTGGTGAGCTGCCAAGAACTTCTGAAGCTCTTGGTACTTCCACAGCTGAGGGGGAGTCTACTGACGTGGCTGGTGGTTCTGGTGATGATGTGGTGTTAGTTGAGGATGATGTGATTGATGCGCTGAAGGAGCTTGATGATGACATGTTCAGTGACGATGTTTTATTCGATGAAGATGTGCTGCCGAGTGATATGATTGAGAAGATCGGTGAGCAGATTGTGATTTAAGATGGAATAGAAGAGGGGGAGATAGTAGAAGAAAACGTTGAACACGAGATCCCTGAGGTTAAGAAAGCCGACGTGAGTGTTGAGATGGATGAGACTGAGTGGGAGGAGCAGCCTAGGTGGAAGGAAGGCTGTGCTCATTGGTTTATCAAGACCAAGAAGCCTGCTGTTCCAGCCATGTTCAAGAAAAGTTATAACATCAAAGGCTATGCTGAGTCGAAAAAGGGAATCATCTGTTGGATATATGATGAACAGATCAAGTTGTTTGTGGTGAAGCGTTATGATGGCATTCAATACTTCAAAAGAATGTTGAGATCTCTCAATACATTGCCGGAATGCGAGGTGAAAGATTTGGCCAGGATGGGCCTGATAAACAGAAGTAACAACAATATGGCAAGAATGATTGAGAAGATTGTGTGGAAAGAAGGCATAAAAGAAAAGAAGTTTGAACTATTAAAGCCACAGAAGGGAAAGCTCGTGGAGGATACAGAGAGAGGATTGAGAGCAGATGGCAAGCCATGGATGGTGATGAAGTACAAGCCGATCCGATGCATCAAGGAGGTTCTGATGAAGAATATGCCTCAAGATGTGTTGAAGAATCTAAAATGGTGGTACGTTGATTGCCAGACTGCTGAAGCCGTGATGGAAGACGAAGATGAACAAGAAGTGCTGAGGGTGTATGACCCGATGCATCTTGTTAACTTATCGAAAGCTGATTTGCAAGCGTTGAATGAAAAGAAGATATTCTATATTCCTGCTTGGAAGGATGAAGCAAGGAAATATCAGCGAGTAGTCACGGTGTGTGTCAGAGAAGGAGTGCACGCTTGAAGATACAGGATTACGAGACAAGAGCTGAAAGATCAAGATATGAAGCTACTGCCAAGGGGGAGTCTGTTGGTGCATAGATGTCAGTAGTTCATATGTCTAATGTCTGTAATCGAGTCTGTAATATTGTTTATGTAATTTTTTGTGTAAAAGCGAAGTTGTTGACAAGTTCGCTTAGGCGAACTTGTTAACCAAGCGAAGTTGTTGACAAGTTCGCCTAGGCGAACTTGTTGAACGAGCGAAGTTATAGACAACTTCGCCTCAGGCGAAGTTGTCGTGTATTTAAATAGTTTACGGGTTTACTGTTTAAGGAAAATCAGTGAATCGTTTAATCAGTTGTTAGAGAGTTCAGTTACGTGTAAGTCTATTGACGTGAGTCTGTAAGCATCTCGGTTTAAGTTATCAATATAACGTGTGGTTGTTCGTATCGTGTGTACGTGTGTTCGTGAGCTAATATTCTACGTCCGTAACGATCTACACAGGGATTCCGCACCTGTGTATATCGGGATATCTCGTGTGATCCGTCCAGGGAACCTACATTTTTCCTAGAGATATTAAAGATCAGTGGGAGCCTTAAGTGACTCAATCATAACTTACAAGATTTGCAAGAGGTGGGGGAGTGAAAACTTGATATTATCTCAAATACACCTCTTGTACAAGACACTACTCCATCATAACACTATTCCATCAAAACTTATCTCAATAGAATTTATTACTACTCTTACAAAAGTTTCATTGTTGCTTAAAAGTGGACAAATTCAGATTTCTTACTAAATTAATCCTCACCAAGAGAAACTGCAACAACTTATATTATTAACTTGTTTCTCTGTAAGAATCTATTAGTCTTTAAATACTGACCCTAAGTATGCTAATTTCCTAAAGGTTTCTAAGGTCAGTGGGAGCAGTAAAAGTCTTTATAATGACTTGTTAGAAGTACAAGAGGCGGGGGGGAAGAGAGATATTAAATTTTATTCCAATTACACCTCTTGTACACCATACTGCGCCAAATCATACACACTTAGAATCCTGAAAATGATAGCAACCTAACTAAGAGCTAATCCATAAAACTGAGACTTTTAAAATTGCCCAATAATCAACTTAGGAGGCCATCTAGATTTTAAAACCTACTAAATTTGATGCTTATGTAACCTCCCTAACTAAAGTTGAATTGGATGTTGGAAAGTTTAATGATCATACCCCTTATAATTAAACCATTATCATCAATCATAATTGACTCCATAAGTCGCTAACGTTTTGAGATTTAGTTGAATCACCTAAAGGTGTTCATAACTAAACTAAATCCTAACACAAACGTTAAGACACTAAGAAGCATAATTGATTATTAAATGTTAGATTCAAAAGGGAATAAATCATTAAAGAATCTTATAACCTATATTATAAAACATTTCTTTGAGGATCATCACGGTTCAAGTAGCTTATAATAGTTAAAGAGCTACGTTAGAAGAACATTAAAACAACTTTCCCTAATAACTGACTTACATATCTACATGCTCATAAAACAACCTAAATGTTATAAACTGAAGGTTAATGAACATTTAGTCTATAAGTCAATAAAATCCATATATGGTTTAATGCAAACATCAAAATTTGATGAAATATTTATACAATTATTTTCATCAAAAACCAATTGGATTAATGTACCTATCTCAAGATGAGTGGGAGCAACTAAAAACAAACTTGTCCTTATATAGATGACATTCTTCTGACAAGTATATGTTACATAAGTCAAAGCATTGTTCACACACTTTGATATGAAATATCTCAAAGATATCCCTTACATAATAGATATCATAACATTCTGGGATAGACCCAAAGGGACATTAGTTTTGTTCTATAAGTTTTATCTTAAATGGGTCCTTACACATGTAACAAACAATATTGCTCTATTTAGAGGATAATAGGATCATTGAGATTATTACCTTATGCTTCATTAAGTAGAAGCCTTATGTAGGTTCAAGTCTATACTCGTTCATATATTACTCAAAATTGTAACACACTAGATATGCCTAGATTAATGTGAAACATCTAAAAGAGTATTAAAATATCTTTAAAAGAAATGAAAGACTATAATTTAAAAGAAGAAGTGAGAATTCAAACCGGTATATTACTCTAAACTTTGTCATATTCAGAGATAAGAAAATGTAATTTTCGGGATATATTCTTATGTCAGTAGATAAATCTATCTCATGGAGGAGTCATAATGAACTGATAACAACAACCTAAGTCATAACAACATAATATGTTGATTAATTACAACGTTGTTGTCAATAAATGTTGTTGAATATTTATTAGTGGACTCATAAGTTTTATTAAACTCCAAATAACTTATATATTGAAGACTAATTGTGATAATGTCAGCTACCATGTTTTCTCAAACAGTAACAGTTTGATAGGTGCTGCATTAAATTTTGATATGAAATTAATTATTCGTTTATGAACGAATTGAGGAATCTAAATTTTCATATCGAATACATTCATGATATGTTTAAGGATCCTATAACTAAAGGTCTATTACCCATAAGTATTATGAAAGTGCTTATAATCATGAGGGGTTTATTAATGACCACGTACAACTGCATATCGTACTATGAATGATTAACTATTAAATTTCCTCATCAGTTTTGATTTTGTACGTCTCTTAATATGTTATGCATGCATAATGATATATAGACGAATTAAATATACAAATCAAACGTTCTGAAGGGCTTACTTGAAAATTTTGATCATAACTACTTAGGTTTTGAATAAGGACTGCAGTATGATTAATGGGGGTCTTGAGCTGATGTTCAATTCAATGACTATATTTCTCTGCTCCAGTTTGAATTTAAAACTAAAATGAGTGTTAACTCCTGATCAGACTTATCTAATACTCATAATAAATGATTACTCGGCCAAGTGGGAGAATGTAAGAATAAATATATTTTATATATTTATTTATATGGCCATCATTATCATTTATATAATAATAGATCAAAAAAATTAATTATACCTTATTATATATTAGCTTGGTAATTGTTGATGGGCCATATTACTCTGAATAGCTAATAAAGGGTTTCCCCTTGGATGTATATATAGAGAGAATAAATTAACATCATAACATAATCTCACACACATAAGTAAATCATGTGTCTCCTCTCTCTTCTAAAACCGGGTTCCTCTCAAGAACCCTAACCATCCTTAACTATACATCCTAAAGGGGAACTCGATCAAGATGACAAGCATGTCGACTACATCATACCCTGTTGCGGTTACTACTCTTCATGCTATAACAGGTTCATAGGTTTAATATTTATCATGTTTTATATTACTTACATGAAGAACTAATGAACAGTATCCCCATTGGTTCTTCGATTTCTCTCTCCACTGTCAACCTCTCATCGCATTAATTGTGATGGGTATAAATAAGGCGGTTCCAATCCATCTTTTTCTTTTATCACTTTCAATCTTCCTTCTTCTATATTTCTTCTCTCGAATCTCCGAGTTAAAATTTTCAAGTTCTACACGATTACTCGCTGTTTTCCTTTCCATTTCGACGTAATGGCTGGTGATAAGAAGGCGTCATCTTACCCAAATGTAGAAACCATATAAGTTAGTTGGAAACGTCCCGACTATGAGAAACTTATCATGGCTTACGGGATTCCATCGGAATGGGAACCGGAGTTCCCTACCACTAGATCTACTGCCAACAACACTCCATCCAGCAAGATGGTAGTGTACGCCGACTTATTCTCCCAGGGGAATCTTAGGTTTCCAATAACCAAGTTCCTGGGGAACATATTATTCGGCCATAGGAAACCCATTTCACAGGTGCATCCTTTCGGTCTCATGTGGATTCGTCATTTTGAATTCGTATGTCAGGCAAAAAACATTGTGCCCAAAATAGACAAATTCTCCGTGTTTTACGATATGCACGGGCGCGGTGGATGGTACAACTGTGCCTCCGTCTCCAAGAGGGTCATTGGCAACGAGCCACCCCGCAGCGCATATGAATAGAGAACAAAGTTCTTCTGGATGCGGGAGGACGTTGTCCCCATCACCATGGTGCGGCGTCCGGCAAACGAGAAGCTTCCGGATATGACGGTTGCTTCTTTCGAGGGCCAGGAATAGTTCCGCACTATAATGCAGAAACCCACGTCCATGCGGGCCTTTCCTGAGGAAGCCCTGGTGTGCGCAGGTATGAGCCGCCTATGGCCATACTCGGATCTGGAACCTTTCTTCCAGAACGTGTATGAGAGTAGGGTTTACCAGCTTTCTCATATTTTGTTTTTCTTACAACTTGTTGCTTATGTTTTTTCCCGTTCTTTTCAAGTGAGGGGTCAATTATTGACCCCCTAATTGACGACGCAGGGTATCTGTAGAAGCGCATTCACGATGAGAAGGCTCTGCCAATACTGGACAAGACCCGGGACTACTTCCTCCTCCCCACCAATGTGCGCGCCGAGCCGGTGGCTTCAGAGGCTATTTTTCAAATTGGTGCGCATTGTGTGAACCCTCGTCCTCTAAATGTTTTAACCTCTGACGGGGTGATTGCAATTCTGTCCTCGAGTGACGAATCATCATCCCTCGAGGAATATTATCCTGACGACGCATCTGAAATTTAATCTGTCACGCGTGCGTTGGCAGAGCTGGAGCGGAAGAAGAAGCAGCGGTCCTCTAAGGCAGGTGATGCGGGATCCAGTCATGTGGATACCGAAGAGTAGCCTGCCAAGAAGAAGCACCAGGTGCATGGCCCTAAAAAACAGAAGCTCCGGCTTGCAGACCGTGTGAGGGATCTGATGACAGCTTTCGCACGCAAGTTATACAAGCTTTAAAAAAAATCATTTTGTTATATCGTTCCTTAGCTAATTCTTTGTTTGTTTGTCTAGCAGAAACTGACGATGCGCTCCAACAGGGTGTGTCGACGAAGAAGCCATCATCTGCTCCACCAACGATCTTCATACGTGATGACGCATCCGGTTCAAAAGGGAAGGAACCAGTTATGGACGTTGAGGGTCTAGTGACGCAGGAAGCACCGCGTCAATCTCCACATTCACCTCCGCAGTCTCCTCCCCATATTTCATTTCCTCACCACTGTGTCAGACGGGTGGTGGAGAGGCTTCCCACTCCCACTTCTCAAGTGCCGATTATTATGGAGTGCCGAATCCAGGGGAGAATAACCATTTATACATCCCTCGATGGACTCTCGCGCAAGGGTCCCATTTCACGGATCCGGACATCTTTGCTACATTAGCTTGGTCGCCCCCGCCATGATCCCGGTCTGGACTTCAACACTGTCCTGGCTAACATTGTGGCCAACGTACAGGAAATTTTATGATAGTGGCAAACTATGGGAGAGAAGTGGGGGTGAGATGTCCCGGGCCACGGAAGAAGTCAAGAAGGCCGTGGAGGCCCAGCGCCTGAGAGCTAACACTGCCGAGTGGAAGCTGAAGAATGCCGGAATTTCCCTCCAGGCGGAAAAGAATAGTTAGGCTGCTTCCGCTCGCCAATGGGAGGAAGCGTGCAAAAAGCAAAATGCCGTCCTCAAAACTGACCGGGACGAGACCCAGTGGAAGGAGGCAGATCTAGCTAAAGCCTTCGAAGCTACACTGCTTTAGAGAGTCAAGTTACCACACAAGGTAACTTGATTCAAGCTTTTGAATAGAAAACCAGGCTGTGGAAGGAGCAGGCAGAAGAGATGGAGAAAAAGTCCATGGAGATTAAACCCTCTCATGATGCCCTTCTGAAACCTCATGAGGCGGTGGAGCCCCTGCGGCCAAATTATATGAGGATACTTTGTAGTTTGGCGACGGGCATCGTGAGCTGAAGGAGAAGGCCAAGAGGGTCGAGGAAGATCTTCAATGGTTGCTGGAGGAGGGTCTCGCACTTGTATGTTTTTGCCCCTTTATTTATATCTTCCTCTTTACCTTAGCTATTATGTTGATTTTTGGGTACGTCTTCATCTTAATAGGTTATTAAGCACATCAAGGAAGGACCCGAGTTGACGGATAGTCTCGCTATCCTGCTCAACACCTTGACTCAAGCTGGCCACCGGGTTGGTTTCGAGGATGGTCTAGAATACGCGAAGGCCAACCAGTCGGTGGAGGAGCATCTGCAGCACTGTCTTAACGTTGCAAAGGAGTACAACCTACTAATGAAGGAATATGACGACTTGTCATTTCCTCTCCTAGCTATGCTCCCTGAATTTTCTGCTGAGGCGGATGGTGTTCACCCATTAAAGGAGTACTTACAAGAAACATATGAAGAAACGCCATATACTCCTCCAACTTCTCCAAAATCGGATACTCCATCCTCCAAGACCCAAGGTCCTGAAGACGCAACTACTCAAGATCCATAGAATAGATAATAATATTTTTGTAACTTGTTGTGTTTGTAATCTTATTTTGATATAATACAAGAATTTTTAATCCTTTTACACTTTGTCTTACTAAGTAATAAAAATGTTAGGTTTAGGGTCTTCTTGTTTATCAATAAAAGATTGTGTGGCGTTTTTTAGTGAGACGCGGGTCACCTCTGGTACGCAGGCCAGGAAATATGCTTGCAGAAACGAAGGTCTTATCTGGCACGCAAGCCAAAGATGAAACTTAAAACAAAGCATACAATATGTTGTAACTTAACTACATGTTCTTATAAACGTGGCACGCAGGCCTAATCATATTACATTTCTTTTACTGACTATCAGGGCACGCAGGACAATATAAAAAGTAATTAAAATTGCGATTCAAATGTAACATCTTTTCAGTTATGCAACATTCCAAGTTTTTGGGATCTTTGTTCCATCTAATTTTTCCAACTTATAGGCGTCTTTCGATAATACTTCTTTTATCTTGTAAGGTCATTCCCAAGTTGGGGCTAACTTGTCTGATGGCTCTTGTCCCGATGCCTCGTTGTTAAGGAAGACAAAATCTCCCGCATAAAAGTTACACTTTTGGAACCTTGAATCATAGTACTTCTGTAATTGGCGTATGTAATTATGCTCTCTGATGAGTGCCAATTCTCTCCTTTCCTCAAGGAGGTTGAGGTTCATCCGCAGTTCTTTCTCATTATTATCAGTGGAAAGTGTTCTTGCGGATGGTACCCCTATTTCAGCCGGGATCATCACTTTTGTGTCGTAAGTCAATCTGAATGGCGTTTCAGAATTGCTCATTTTCTTCTGAGTACGGAAAGCCTAGAGGAGATGAAGTAATCGTCTACCCACCTCGTTTGTTTGGTACCCATTCTTCCCTTAATTCCATCTTCGATGGTCCGATTGGCCCTTTCGACCTGACCATTGGCCTACGGGTGGGCTACTGATGTAAATACTTGGGTGATATGATGTTCTTTCAGCCACGCTTGTAGCCCACTATCCGCAAAATGGGTTCCATTGTCGCTGATTAATTCTTTCGGGAAGCGGAAACGGAAAATGATGAATTCCCACAAATATTTCTTGATGCTGGCTGCAGTGATGGAGGCAACTGGCTTAGCCTCCACCCACTTAGTAAAATAATCAATTACCACAATCAATAATTTGACGAGTCCTGGGGCTTCTAGGAATGGACCCATGATATTAATTTCCCACTTCTGGAACGGCCATGCGGATGTTACCGGCGCTAACTCATTTTTTGGTCTTAGTGTATTGAGGGCATGGCACTGGCATGAATAAAAATGTTTGATTTCTTGCATTGCATTCATGTGCATCCCCGGCCAATAAAACCTTGGCCACAACCATTCTTGGGCATGCGTGAAGACCACAAATGCCTTCATGTATTTCCCTTACCAAATAGCTTGCGTCCTCAGTGTCCACGCGTCTCAAGAGTGGACCGAGAAAGGATCTGCGGTACAATACACCATCTTGTATTTGATAATTTAAGGCTTTGTGCCTGATCTTCCGAACCGTAGATTTTTCTTCTGGGAGGATTCCTGGTGTTAAGTACGCCACGATCGATGTCATCCAGGATTCAACACCAGTTTGTATGACCAATACTTGATGTTGCGGGACAGAGGGATGGTCAAAGACTTCAATGCGAATGTCTTTTGCAAAATGTTCAAAATTCTTTGAATCTATTTTACTAAGATCATCCGTTGACTTGTTTTCACTTCGCTTTATGTGGATGACTTTGCAAGATGAAATTTGAAGAATCAAGTTTTTTGCTTGCGAGAGGTATGAAGCCATCACATCATTCTTTGCCTCATAAGTTCCGTTAATCTGTCTAGCAATCAGTATTGAATCTAGCCGCGCTTCCAAATGCTTTACCCTGAGTTTTCTGGCTATCCGCAAGCCTGCTAAGAAAGCTTCATACTCTGCCTCGTTGTTGATACTCTTGAAGTCCAACATTATGGCATAAGTAAATTTATGGCCTTCGGGATTAACCAATCTGAGGCTTGCGCCTGATCCTTCGTTACTTGAAGCTCCATTCATGAACAATGACCAAACCTGGTCTCGTTCACGGGGGTACTAGAGTTCGTTGTTCAATCAAGCACTCCTCTTTTTTGTTTAGCGGAACTTCTTTGACGAAGTCTGCTAGCACTTGACCCTTGATCACGGGTCTAGGTCTGTATTCGATCGCATAATCTCCTAGTTTTATAGCCCATTTTGCCAATCTTCCAGATAGTTCTGGTTTACTTAGCACATTTATCAATTTGTACCATGTCAGCACACTGTTTGGGTGCCATTGAAAGAATCTACGGAGGCACATGGCGGCATAGACCAATGCCAAAACTAGCTTCTCAGGCATTGAATACCTGGTTTCTGGATCCGTCAATGTTCTACTAACATAGTAAATTGGTGTATGGAGATTTTTCCTATCTGTCAACAGCACGGCCCCGATGGCAATGTCAGATGTTGATAAGTATAACGTTAGTGAATCTCTCGCATGCGGTGCTGTTAGGGTAGGCAATTCCATTAAACACTTCTTGACCACTAAAAATGCTTATTCCGATTCCGTGGTCCATTTGAAATGCAATTTCTTTAGACAGATCCTCAGAGTTGAAACAAAGGGGAAAGACTTAGTTGCGTGATTGGCTAAAAATATGTTCAAAGCAACGAGACTTCCATTAAGTGTCTGCACCTCTTTGAGGGAAGAAGGTGAAGGCACGCGGGCGACCGCTTGGACTTTGTCCAGATTTGCCTTAAAGCCCTTGAACGTAACAATTACGCCCAAAAATTTCCTTCCTCCATCCCAAAAGAAAACTTGCTGGGATTGAGCTTCATATTGATCTTCCTCAGAATATCAAATGTTTCCTCTATATCTCGTAACATTTGATCCTCCTCGATGCTCTTTATGACCAAATCATCCATGTAAACTTCCAGATCGCACCCTATTTGATCTTTGAAGGCTTCATCCATCAAACGCTGATACGTAGCACCTGCATTTTTTAATCCAAAGGGCATCATTTTAACAAAATATGCCTTGATCAGTGCGGAATGCTGTTTTATACTCATCACCTGCCGTCATGCGGGTTTGGTGGTAGCCTTTGTAGGCATGAAGGAAGCATTTGAACTTGAACGGAGCTACAACATCAACTTTAAGATCAATTACGGGCAATGAATAACAGTCATCGGGCATGCTTTGTTAAGATCCTTAAAATCTATACACATTCGCCGTGTTCCGTTGCTCTTAGGGATGATGACTGGGTTAGCAACCCAAGTTTGATACTGGATTTCCTGGATAATTTCAGCATTCAACAGATCTTGGACTTATTCATTCATGGCCTTGGTTTGCTCAGGACCCATCATAAGCTTCTTCTGGACAATCGGTGTGAATGTCGGATTTACCCATAGTTTGTGTTCCGCAATCCTCCGCGTGACACCAGTCATGTATGCGGGTTTCCAAGCAAAGATGTCTAAATTTCTTGTCAACAATTGTTCTAGAAACTTCCTAACTATCTCAGAAATAGCAGGTCCAATTGTGACCGTCTGATTTGGAAATTTCTTGTTCAACACCCACTTTTCTGGTTTAGTTGTTTCTGTTTGCTTGGTTACCTTGCTCAGTTTCGAACTTTCCGCCATGAAGCAATGTCTGTTTATGTAAATGATTGCCACTCTGGTGTGAGTTGGAACTCCTACCGCACCATGGGTTGTACATGGTACGCATTAAAATCTCCTATTGCTTCGCGTCCCAAAATGATATCATACTTTGATCTTGCTGGTAAGACTAGGAATTCAACGACCTCAGTTCGTGAGTGGACTCCATCATTAAGTGTAATGGGGAAGGAAATCACCCCACGCGGGTGCATCACCTCGCCCCCAAAACCAGATACAGGCGCATGAATTGGCTTCAGCCTTGCCTTGTCCTCTTCATCCAGCTACTCAAAACACTGCTCGTACATAATGTCTGACGTACTTCCAGTATCAAAAGAAGACCAACTGCAATCGGTAATGCCCTATCAGGGCAATTATTATCAGCGGATTCTTGTTGCATGAAACTCCTTTCACCCGCGGGAAAATTACGGGCTCACTCTTCCATTCTTCCTCGTCAATTTTTTGCCTTTTATTACCAATTATTCACCCCCCTTGTGTCATATGAACATTCAAATCCCTGACCTGCCTTTTATACAAGACTTGATTGTCTTATGCGGAAGCTTTGTTAGACCCTTGTCTCACATTTTTGACCAAGTGTTCCAACTTTCCGGATTCGACTGCTACTTGAATTTCGTTCCTCAAGGTTACACACTCATCTGTGTAATGACAAATATCGTCATGGAACGTACAATGCTTTTTGGGAATAAGGAATGTTCTCTTCATGATCGGCTGTGCCTTTTTGAATTTCTCATTCTCAGTGGTCAAAATTTCCGATGGAGTTTTTGTCAGCAGATTCCAATTGTTGGTACTTTGTGTTGAAGCACCCGCCTTATTTTTTTTACCAATCAATGACCTTGCATCAAATTGCTTCGATGTGTCTGCAGAAGGTTGGAGCCTTGACCAAATAGATCCCTTGGCTTGTCTATTTGTTTGTGGAGTCTAAAACTCCACCTTTGGTAAATGTTTAGGGCTTTCCAACCCTAAAGTTTTTTCAGTCCTCGCAAACAACTTTGTCGCAGTCATTATCTCATCCCATGCCTTTGGCATTCCATCTTTGCCAGTCAATCAGCGGATCAGAGCGTTACTCCGCAAATTCTTACAGAAGACTCCCTCAACATGTCTTCACTTATTCCTTCAATATTGAGACTTTCATCATTAAACCGGGAAATGAAATCTTCAATTGACTCTCTGTCCCGTCTGAGGACGTCTAGGGTGTGCTTCTTTTGTTGACTGAAGTGTTGAAAAAATTTAGCCACCAGATCATCCCAACTCTTGAATTGCCCATCCGGTAATTTTTCAAACCATTCGTGGGCTGCTCCAGTCAATGTTAATGTGAACATGTGGCACCAGTAAGGGAGGTTCCAACCACTGACTCCTCTAACAGCCACAAATTTTAATAAATGATCGCTTGGATCTGACATTCTGTTGTACTTTCCCAAAGTAGTAGGGATCTTCACGTTAACGGGGAACGATGCATTGGAGATGCGCGGGATAAATTTCGATTTCTCGGAAAATGTTTCGGCACGATATGGTTTCATGAATTCTTCATCCGCATCGCTGTGATACTCAGTTTGACGAACTATCTTACGCAGGCGGCTAGTTTCCTCTTTTCAATGGATTCTGCTATCACCGCTGAAATAACTAACTTCACTTGGACGATACGTTGGATCGTAACTTTCAAACTCGACTCTGTAAGAAGGGTCGCGCATGACTATACAAGGATGATCACGTATCCTTCTTTCAAAGTCATCTTCATAGAATCTTTCCGTTTGAAGACTATCACGCATTTGGCTCCTTCGAACTGTTGGAAGAGGAGATGGAGATCTCCTGGGAGTCTCATCATAAGCCAAAGTGCAGGCGCGGATTCTCTCTTCACGAATCATACGCTCGTATTCAGCTAGAGCTATTTCTGCTGAATGCGTAACCAGTCTTCGGGAGATTGCATCCCTCCAGATCTGGATTTAAAGGTTAGACCTTACCGTTTCGGAATTATCGGATCCGTCTTCCTGACCCAATTCCGTGTGAGCCCGGCGAGTTTCAACCGTAATATATCCTAAGTCAACCGAAGGTGGGCCCCCAGGTGCTTCGACTGTCGAAGCACCTGGGGGTCCAACTCCGGTTGACTTAGGATATATTACAGTTGAAACTCGCCGGGCTAGCATGGAATTGGGTCAGGAAGACAGATACGATAATTCCGAACCGGTAGGGTCTGACCTTTTGCCTAACTTTTTCCAGAGTTCCCATCGGCCTTTGGAGAGATTGACTCATACTGTTCGGAACAACAAAAACTTTTACAATTCTAACACAAGCACGGATGGCGCCAATGAAGAAACATGGATCTAATCCCCCTAAGGGCCTAGATCCAATTATTCCACTAGTTATGGGTCAAGTAATTACTAGCTAACGACACAAGTCCGATCTCCCAAGTACAATGACAGAAACCTGTTAAACAACCACCGTGAGCTCGTTACGGGAAGGACAAGAGGGGGGTCTTCCCGTAACCACCCTTTGACGTGAGAATAAGTACAATTCTGATGGATAGAAAGTACTTAAATATTTAGAGTAGATAGTTGGGAGTGAAAGAATACCTCATAGAGATGGCGAAGGTATTTATAGCCGAATGGTAAGGGAATGTGATTGGTCCAGCTGTCCCTTTCTAGAAGATGCTTTTGTAACTGCCTGGACACGTGTCCGCGTGTGATAGAATGAGCTATATCAGCCACGTGCATGGTTGTAACATCCTGGACATGCGTCTACTCATGATAGGACGAGCTATTTTGGCCATGTGCATGGTTGTAACAACCTCGCCAGCTGTCGTTCTTCTATTGGTTGGTATGTCTCGTGCTATCCAAGAAAGGATCTTGGTAAATCTTCTAAAAAGGATTTGGTTAATTACAGTTGTTCTCTGACGTCACCTTCTGGTCATCTTTGCGGGTGGGAATAATACCTTGTGGATGACTTCTGAGGGCGTCTGAATTCTCCCGCGTATAGTCTCTAGATAAGTTATGGATGTTCCCCTATCTTGAGTTATGCGGGTGATTTATATGTCCCGCGGGTGACATATAAGGGGGTCCCCTCTTACCCGCGGGTAATCTTCAAGAGTATTTGGGTCCTTTTTATACCCTACCACTCTCTACATACATATTTGGTTGGTAAATAAAAACATGAAAAATAACTTAGATTCATAAGGGTGTGTGGCTAAAACAAGTAAAACATGATTCATTAAGTTTAGTTTACATATCAATCCATTGGAGAAATGTAAAGGCGGTGGTTATCATAAGTAAAAGATGTATAAAAAATGTGGTTTTATGGTCTCATAAATGAAAGAATATTTTTATTAGAAAATGATTGGTTTAAATATAAAAACATACGTGTTTTAAACCTTATAAAAGGTAATACATAAATTTTAAATACAAAAAATGGAGCTTTCTATATTATTATATTAAAAATTAGATTTAGAGCCCGTGTAACACACGGGGTGATCTAAATAATAAAATAACAAATAAATAAATGCTTAATGTATGTGAAAAAGTATAATACATTTATGATTTTATCAATACTATGTATACATAAATTGATTTTATTATATCAAAAAATTATTTTTTTTTCAAAAGAAAATGAATTAAATAAAATAAAAATAAAGATGCACGTGCGTAAACATACTCGAGAACGCTCCATCTATTAGAAATTTCATTCTCAGTATCATACATGTATAATTAAAAGACTTTTAGTTATGAACCAATTTCAAAGAATACTTCTTATACAATAATTGCTTTGAGCTACATCATGAAATTTTTTATGAAAATTTTGAGGTGGTTTCTCGACTTTGTCATAATGACAACATAAAAAATAACACGTTAACTCGTTCGATGTTGTGAATGTTTTGCTTCACTTGAGCGTAATTTTCTATGGAATGCTTCACATACAGCATTACTATTCAAGGAAAAGTTAATGTTGACACAAATATTTCAAATATGATAAAAGTTAGAAGTATTGATAGGCCTAGATGTGGCATATCAGAAGTGTTCATATTTTTTTCTTAATTTAATAGTCTTGAGAAAAATCATCAATTTGGCAAAACCCGAATCTTTTGATTATTTTCAAAAATGTCCTTGAAAATAATCTCAAAAGCCAATCACATTAAAAATTCTAACTTTCATTTGTTTTACATATTCAAGTCAAAACTTTAAACCTGTAACAAGTTTGATGATAAATCTATTTCTATTCTCAAACTTTTAAAAATATTCAAATTACCCTTTTTTTACCCATAACAAATTTCAAGAAAAATGTAGTTAATTTATACTAAACAACCTATTTACTAACTTTTGACCCGTAACAACCAAATTCAAGTTTCACAAAAAACCCAAAACAATCCTTGATAAAAAAACAAGAAACTAAATATGGTAAACTTTATTATATTTGAAAGTGATTGGTATATATTATCTTTATAATTTAACATGCACACACACACATATAATTAACCGAAAAAAATAAATGTATAGATTTTAAATCGTATATTTATAATTATAAATTTATATGATAAAGTACAAAAATAATCAATAGATAAATGGTTTGATTTTGAAAAAAAAAAGACGGATCAACTTGTAAGCGTGTATTATAATTTAATGATTAAAAAATTGCTTTGTAAAATGAAAGCATATTCGAATTCTTTTTACAATTTTTAACAATGTACATATTATAATATGTTAATGATAATATTTGAAATTATATTATTTTCAATCTTTAACAAACACGGTTTGTTGTCGATTTTTATATTTCACCAAGTATGTTGTGAAATATAATCTAACAACTTATAATAGTATAATATGTAGATATTTATGTTATAAAAATGTACAGATATAATACAAACAGAATCTTAAGGAAATTAAATAATTTAATCATGTTAGTATAAAAGGAAAGTAAATAATTATTGATTTATGACATATTAGTTTTGGAGGGAAAAAAAATGAGGATTAACCACAAATCAACACGTTTTCACAATTATTTAACTTTATTAGAATGGGTAGATACGTTTATATTTTTCTACAAAACATAAAATATGATTTTTTAATAAAACGAATTTTAATATATAAAATGACAAGTAACAAATATTATTTTTCATAGCGACACTCTGTGTCAAAACGGTTATTTTTACATAAATATATATGTCGAAGAAATATATACATGTTAGACATAAAAATTATTATTTCTACAAGTTATACGACTGAAACAGTATATAAACTATGTTCAGAGTTTATGAACAAACGTACAATTATGTTAGGTTTTACAATCATAACTTAAAGAAATATTGCTTTGAAATAAATATATAGTTTGAAGGGGCATTTACATATATCCCCTCCCTAACTTTACTTATTATATATTTCCTCAATACTAAACATTTAATTACATATTTCCCCTCTCTAAACCACATATATTACATATCTCCCCATTTCATTAAAATTAACTAACTAAATGACCATTTTACCCTTAATGAACTAATTTACATATATCCCTTTTTTAATAGTAACAATTACATATATCCTCAATTTAAACCCAAACCAAGTCGGTTTAAAGATGAACATACGAACTCTTATTAGCTTGTTCTTAAATTAAATTCTACTAATTTATTATAGAAGTTGATCATCTATTAATTATTTACGGGTTAATCATGTCGAATTAATCCAACAAGATGGTTCGGTCAGGTGGGGGTAACAGGTCAAGACATGTCATCTTTAATCGAACCAACCAAAACCATATGTGTAAAAACACAACCTTAAAAGAAAAATGCACATGAAAAATCATATATGGATGAGACATGTTACTGATATTAACAAATACATTTTCATAATACATCTATTTCATACTGTTTTCACAATACACCTGCTTTCACTTCAAATACATCACTGACATGGAACTCAAAATTGTAGCCTTGGGGAGTGACTCATCATGCTGCAACAATATTAATTTAACTAGTTTTTTACCCGACGCAATGGTTGCCAAAAGATTGGATTAGACAAAGCAGTATTTCTGTCGGGTCAACCATGGTAGTTGAATTCTACTCCTTAGTGACTCGGGATATTTGAGATCGTGTTCGTGTGTTTCCAGGTGGTCAATATACCGACTCCGGATCTGAATGTGGCTTTGCTATTTGTTTTGTGTGTTAGGCTGCGACGGTACATTTGGTCAAACAGCTGGTGTGCATCCTAAAAATGACTATCTAAAGCCCCATTTCAACAACTTAAATTTAACCAAAATACATCCTAAAGCCTAATTTCAAAAACCACTATGAATAACAAACAACACTGAACACAAACTAACAAACGATACATCCTAATATGATAACTAAATTAAACCAAGAGAAGCGAGAGGTACAAACTGAAGATTCAATCTCTTTCGAATTTCTGACCTGCTTACAAAAGTGAGTTTAAAAAATGGGTTAAAATAAGGAAGTAAAAGTTCACCAAATTAAAGAATTCGTTCAACCGAATTACAGTGAACGAACGACGAAGTAATTGAAAACGCGGCGAAACAAACCTGAGTGGATGAAGAACCAAGACGGAAGGAACAGGTTTTGACAGTGTTATAGAACAAAAAGAAGGCAAGATGATTTCACGTGTTCATAATATAATAACCTGTTAATAAGAAGCATCATGGAATTGTATAGCTTGCAAGTTAATGAAGCAAGCAGGAACGCCGGAGGCCGGAGGTGACTGCGTGAATGGAAGCAGGAACATTTTGTTTCTAAGATTTTGGAAATTGATTAGGGTAAAAAGGTAATTAAGGGATGCATGTATTTAAGGTTTTAACATTGGGGAAATATGTAATTAATTTGTTTAGGAAGAGGATATATATATAAAAATTCCTAGTTTGAATATATATTTATTAATTGACCAAATGAATCGTCTATATCTAAGGGAAACCGACATTAATAAGAGTTGTATTCATAATATTTATCAAAGTTTATAAATATTTATATAAAAACTTATCACCAACGTGTCGTCCAAAGGTTAAACAAACGTTCGGTTGGCGAAAGCAACCGATACAAACTTAATAAACAATACGTCCGGTTAGTGAAAGCGACTAGCATAAACCAACTTGCGAGTCGATAAGTGTAACTAACTGACCTTACACATTTAGGACGTGTGAACGCAGCAGACGTCGGGTCAAAACTGAAACTGCTAGCGAAAAGAACACTGAACTTATGAAGTGAGTTTCACTACCTCCTTTTTACCGTTTTTATTTTTTAATTAATTGGGGGGACATACACAATTTCTTTTATAAACGATAATTAGAAACAAAACAAACAATTCTTATGTGAACATGAGTTAAACTATGTAGTGCTATAAGCCCCTTGCTTGCATACTACGATTAGCTAACGAAGTTAGCCACGGGAATATACGAATAGTACTATTGACAATGAGATTTCCCCCTACTTTTAGTTTAGTCGCGCTAACCTCCGATATTGCATTGAAACAGCGTATATTCCATCTTTGAGATTTGAACAGGGCAAAAGGATATAAGTCGTGGTTTGGTTATAGACTCAGGGTTCGTCATATTAATTCGTAGATTTATCTAGTCTACGGATGATCATCGTATTTATTTCAACATATTATCGTATATTTATTTATAAATTGATTCAAAGTTTTATGAATAACGTGATTTCATGTCAAGTCTCAAAACATGTGAACTCACCAACCATTGTGTTGACTTAAAACGTATGTTTTCAGAGAATTAACATGCACGTGAGGAATCATGAAGATGGGACCTTAAGGCATAATTAGGATACCTTTTGGAAGGGTTTCGCTTGTATATAACCCTATTGATATTTAGGGTTATATACGAGAAATCCCAATTTTGTCTTGAACTTATTTTGTTTAGAAACATGTTATGGTTTGTAAACGCTTTTAAGACTAATGTTATCCTAAGGCTACTATGTTGGCGATAATTAAATGCTTATGGTATACATGACGTCACGCGTCTACGCTTCTTCCTTGGCGGGGTGCAACATAAGTAGTGCTAGCCCCACGGTGGGCCCCACTTGTTGCTACAACAAATATAGCAAACAATGAAAGTATGGCGATTTAGGAATATGATCATATCAAAGCTTCCTAACCTGCTAAGAATCAAAGAAAACACGATTGGTTAGTCTCATCGTAGGAGGGGGCCTTCGACTATCAACCTTCGGCGTGAGAATCAGTTATATGATACAAAATAGATAGTAGGAGTATGTAGAGAGAGTTTAGAGAGAATAGATTGAATGAGAATGGAAAATACCTTTAGTGGAGTGTCCTATTTATAGGTAGTTTGGAAGCTTCTTAAGTAGAAAATGTCAGCTTTCCATTAAACTCATGTAGACCGGGCAGATGCCATTTCCGTGTAACCTGCGCTCAGCTTTTATTTTGTCTTGTAGTTGTTTTTGTTTTATGCTAGACGTCAGCTTTTGGTCAGTTGTGACTTTTTCTGACATTATTGTAGCATGATTGTCACACCTCGACTTAGGGCCTAGAAGTGTAACCAATAGTTGGTACCTGTTTTGTAAATATATCAGAGTTTATGGGTTAATTTTAGCGGAAGACTTAAAGTTGATTAAAATATTAATTTACATTGAAAGTTTACTTGGGAATTAAATACCGAAGTATTCATTTATAAATACATGCTTATATTACAAGGATTAATATCATAAGTTGAGCCATCATGTTACACGCTTCTATTTCCACGACGACTCTAATCCTTGCCACTTCTTATAAATACTTAATTACCTGTATTGGGTGGAAAACTACGTCAGCTATGTGCTGGTGAACACGTATGACTCCAAACTAATTAAATAACAGTTACAATACAAATATAGTTTTCTGTACAAGCTCAGTAGAAGTATTTCTACTTCCATAATTTGTACCATTAACCTACAAACACAAAATTGTTCCCCGAGCCACGTAGCCCCTAATGGAGAACTATTTATGACTTTTAGCCCACGGCCGCGTAGCCTTTGATTGTTTAGGCTGAACAGGTATGTTTGGTTCCAGACACATGTGTAATCGGTCTGAGTTGCTTTTAGTTTCTACTTTGTATTACAACGTTTTAGAGATTACGTAATCTCATGTAAACGTTGACCGACTCTTTAAGATAAACAACCCGTTCATCTTATAGAGTATAAATATATTTGACCATTTGTAAAGGTTTAACGTATTCACCTGTACCGTCGGTGTGCGCTTGAAAACCTTGACTGTGAATGAGAATGATATTAACCTATATATAAATAGGTTTGTATAAATATTTGAATGATGTTTCTTGATTAAGCTATTGCCTTCAAGCTTAACCTTAATAAAGTTTTACAACTTTGTTTGTTAATGAAAACACTTTGTTTTATGTGACGTTTAATATAGCATGTTTTGGCTTAATAGGGTCTAGCACGTTGATGAGTTTCTCCATGTAAGTAACGGGTCCCACGGTTGATTGGGATTTATACGAATTGTTTTTCCTTAGGCAAAAAACTCACTACTAGTGATATCCCCCTTACAGTCATGCCCGTCAAAATATAACTTTGTTAACATTACTTCATGGAAACTCGTTATGAATGTTTATAAAATGTTTTCAAGGTTAAAGGTAGGGGTGTCAATTCTTGACACGATCCGAAACCCAACCCGAACCTGACACGAAAAAAACAGGTTTTGGGTTGGCTAACACGACCTGTTTAAAAAACGGGTCGGGTTCGGGTTGACCTGTATAAAAACGGGTTGACCCGTTAACCCGTTTAATTTTAGATATTTTAAAATTAATTTTATATTACCTTTTTAGTTTTAAAATGTGTTAAAAAATTTAGTTATTTTTATTCCCCATATTACCATTTTAGGTCTCCTCTTAAATTTTATTTTTCGTGAACGACACTTTTAAGTTCTCAACCAAAATTTCATTACTCAAGACGCATTTCTTCTATCCATTCACCAATATGCATGAACATATCGTCAAATCCATATATATCTAAATCGACTCATGCTTAAATTTCATTTGAATTTTGCAATATATGGTTTGATTTTATTATAATTTGAATGTCTGATTATATAAATTAACTTGTTTAAAAAATATGGGTTAAACGGGTCGTGTTCGGGTCGACCCGAATTTATGTGTGTGCGGGTTAGGGTTGACATATTTGAAACGAATAATAATATAGGTCGGGTTCGGGTTGCACATTTCAACCCATCAACCTGTCTACCCGCAACCCGTTAACTCGCCAGCCTACCAACCCGGCACGTTTGACACCCCTAGTTAAAGGTCATATCCTTGATTAAAGTCTAAGCTATAGCTTGAATAACTTAATCATAACTCCTACCTTAGTAGGAAGACTCGAAATGATAATAATAAGAAAAGAGACTTGGCAGGTAGGATCTTGGTCTAAACTTGCTTATACAATTGATAGCTTGTTTATAGCTTCAAAACATGCACAAACTTCGAGAAAACAGAACATTGGCTTGTCGTAATAGTAGGGCACGCTTCCCTAGGTTGACTATGTGAAAATCGAGTGTGTTTTGGGATAGGAATGCCTCAATGCCCGTTACCCCCTTTAATCAGTGGATTTTGCAACCCATCGCGATACACGATGGGTTTCCTTCAACCCCTTCGGGTAGCACGACAACGCAATTTACACCGCCATACCATTTGGTGACACGTGGTTGGACACGTGTACCAGATTACTTAACGAGGGATCGCGTATCGCGATGGTTCTATCGGTTTGGTCATCGCGTATCTCTTAGCCGCCCAAATCTTGTTTTGTGTGCAAGTCCATCGCGTTACTCGATGGGTTTATGTGCATCCCCTCGCGTATCACGATGAGAAAAAATTTTCAGAATTTTCATTCTAAGTCCTTAGACTTTATGAATTGGAATTTTTAACTAAGTTTTATAATGGGTATCTACGTGATTACATCCTCCCTACCTTTTGAATAATCTCGTCCTCCATATTTATTGGAATAGATAGGGATATTTTTTCTTCATTTCTGACTCGAGCTCCCACGCTTACTCGGGCCGTCGTCTTGAATCTCATTTGACTTTCACTAACTTCAGTCGTTTGCGTTTGAGGAACTTGATCATACTGTCTTTGATTTGAATTGGTTGTTCTAAAAACATAAGCGTCTCGTTGACTTTAACATCCTTTAAATGCATTATAAGGGTTTCGTCGGCTAAACACTTGCGTAGATTAGACACGTGAAATACGTCATGAATTCCTTTCATTTCCTCGGGTAATTCCAGTCGATAAGCAATTGGTCCAATTCTTTTAAGTATTTTAAATGGTCCAACGAAACGTGGACTTAGTTTCCCTTTCTTCCCGAGTCGTACTACACCTTTCCAGGGTAACACCTTGAGTAGTACTCTATCACCTTCTTTAAATTCTAATGGTTTATGGTGGATGTCCGCATAGCTCTTCTGTCTATCTCTTGTTGCTTTCAGTCGTTCACAAATTTGCATTACTTGATCGGTGATTCTTTGAACAATTTCGGGCCCTGAAAATTGATTATCACCTGTCTCAAACCAACATACAAGTGTTCTACACTTCCGTCCATACAAAGCTTCAAACGGGCCATTTGGATACTCATATGATAACTATTATTGTACGAGAATTCCATCAGAGAAAGATGAGTATCCCAATTTCCTCCTAAATTAATTACGCAGGCACGAAGCATATCTTCCAAGGTTTGAGTTGTATGCTCACTTTGTCCATCTGTTTGAGGATGGTATGCAGTACTTAGGTTTAATCGAGTCCCCATTGCCTTTTGAAAGCTTGACCAAAAAATTTAAATAAAATGGCTATCTCTATCAGATATAATGGATAGCGGCACACCATGTAAAGATACTATATTCTCGACGTACAATTGTGCTAACTTATCCATACTAAATTATTCTTGTATTGGAATGAAATGAGCAGACTTGGTAAGTCTATATACAATAACCCAGATTGCATCATTCTTTGATGAGACGTTTTGGGTAACTTCATAATGAAATCCATTGTTATCATATCCCATTTCCATATTGGTATTTCCGGTTGTTGTAGTAATCCTAACGGCTTTTGATGTTCGGCTTTTACTTTAGAACAAGTTAGGCATTTTGCAACATATAGAGCAATATCATTTTTCATACCAATCCACCAATACTCGTCTTTCAGATTGTGATACATCTTATCACTTCATGGATGAATCATATCCTTTGACTTGTGTGATTCTTCAAAAATATTCTCTTAGATTTCCAATTATTGGTACACAAATTATTTTTCCGAGTCTAAGTATATCATCATCTTCTTTGACCAACTGATCGATGGTACGATTTTCTTTCTCGGCTTTAATGTTTCCTTCTTCCAGTGCTAACTTCTTAGCTTCTTTAATCTGGTTAGCTAAATCAATTCTATGTTCTAATCTAAGTTCTCGAACTCTTTTAGGCTTATCATGTTCCTTTCTACTTAAGGCGTCAGCCACTACGTTGGCCTTTCTTTCATGACATACGATTTCACAGTCATAATCGTTAAAAGTTTCCATCCAACTCCTTTATCTCATATTCAATACCTTTTGATCGAATATATTCTTCAAACTTTTGTGATCGGTGTATATTGTGAACTTTACACCATACAAATAATGTCGTTATAGTTTCAACGCGAAAATTATAGCGCCTAACTCAAGACCATGTGTGGTGTAATTCTTTTTATGAACCTTTAATTGTCTCGAAGCATAAGAAATAACTTTCTTTCCTTGCATCAGAACACATCCCATTCCCTTGTGCGAAGCATCACAGAATACCATCTTCTTTGGACTTAGAGTAAATAAGAATGTCATCAATGAATACAACAACAAACTTGTCGAGATATGGTTTGCAAATACAATTCATCATATCCATGAAAGATGCCAGAGCATTAGTGAGTCCAAAAGGCATAACTGTGAATTCATAATGTCCGTACCTAGTTCTAAAAGCTGTCTTGGGTATATCTTCTTCTTGGACTTTCAATTGATGGTATCCTGATCTGAGGTCAATTTTGGAAAAATGGCTTGCCCTTGAAGTTGATCAAACAGATCATCGATCCTTGGTAATGGGTACTTGTTCTTGATTGTGACCTTATTCCGTTCACGGTAATCTATGCACATTCTCATCGATCCATCCTTTTTCTTAACAAACAGAATTGGAGCTCCCCATGGTGACGAAGTCGGTCGAATGAATCCTTTTTCCAATAGTTCATCTAATTTTTTCTTCAAATCTTTCTTTTCAGTGGGTGCTAGTCTATATGGGTCTTTTGTTATTGTCGAAGTTCCTGGTATGAGGTTAATTCTAAACTCTACTTCCCTATCTGGTGGGATTCCAGGTAGTTCGTTAGGAAACACATCTTTGAATTCGGATACAAATGGAACCTCTCCTATCTTCTTGGGTTCAGGTTCTTTGGTTACATAGGCCATGAATGCAAGGCATCCCTTACCTAAGCAACGACTTGCTTTTATTTTCGAGATTAATCCTATCTTTCCCACCTCTTATTAGGAGTTTGGATATCAATGGCTTTATCATTACATAAGATACGTGCTTGATTAGATGATAACCATTCCATACCCAAAACTACATCAAAATCTGCTAATGTCATGGGTAACAATCGTACAGGTATGATGTGATCGGCTAAAGAAATTGTGGCATTATTTAAAGCTTCGATTATTTTACTCTGTAACATCCCGAAATTTCTAAAATAATATTAGTTATATTATTTATTGTCAGTGAGGAAGTTTACTCGGGTTAGCAGGAAATAATTAAATAAGTAGGAGTTAGTATGGGTCGGGCTAGTGTTGGGTAATTGTAACACCCCGTGACTGCAGCGGAAACGTAAACGGGATGCGACAGACACCTCTGATATCAACCACATTGTTTATAAAAAAAATCGAATGTATTAATATACTTCAAAATTACATTGTCTCGTCTTTCATTATCGTCTAGGTGATACACACTTCATACAATACGATTCATAATTCTATCTGTTATAATGTATCCTAACGTCCAGCACGAAAAACTTACACACATCAAGCACTTAGCACGTAATCAGTCACTTTATCTTAGTTGACCTGAAAAGCATGTGAGAAAACGGGTCAACTACGAATAGTTGGTGAATTTCACAATTTTAGTAAACCATGATAAATCCATATCATAACATAATATTATCTGGGGACACTGTCAACCCATAAATACATTTAATAACCTTTGGGAACTATGTTTCCCCAGAAACATACTTCCAATAACCTCTGGGAACTCTGTTACTCCAGAAACACATTTAATAACCTCTGGGAACTCTGTTACCCCGGAAACATACTTCCAATAAACTCTGGGAACTCTGTTACCCCAGAAACACATTTAATAACCTCTGGAAACTCTGTTACCCCAGAAACATACTTCCAATAAACTCTGGGAACTCTGTTACCCCAGAAACACATTTAATAACCTCTGGGAACTCTGTTACCCCAGAAGCATACTTCCAATAACCTCTGGGAACTCTGTTACCCCAGAAACTGTTGCGGGACCTTACAATATTAACAACCCAAACAATTACCATTTCAATACATTACCGTACGATTCCCGTACATTAAACATTATATAAATACATTCATTTCCATGCGTTCAGCACGTACTTAATCATTTTGATAAAAAAAACATGCTTTCCGCCCCGGGAAAATATTTAAAACAGTTCAGTAAAAGGGGCTCGTGAAAACTCACCTTAGCACATGCAAGCAGGTAACAACAATCATTATCAATTAACACGTCTAATCTGTAATATGATCCCTACGATCGTTATTATACAATTATTGTTTATATAATCTTTAACCTTATCAATCGGTACATCTGGGGACTCTGTTAACCCAGTACTGTACCTGTTCCGGGGCAATGTTAACCCAGAAATACTTCTCCGGACTCAGATTGTGATGTCGTTTAGAGTTCCATGGTCACAATTTCTATTAATCGTTTTCTCGTTTTGCGTGCCTAGCACGAATATCCGTTTTATGTTTCAAAAATGAGTTTGGTCACACACGACCCGAAAATAGTGGTTGTCTGATAATTTAATTTAAAATGTGAAATTATAGCTCGGTTTAGACGTCCCGATTGGCCGCGGGACCCGTTTCCGTCTTTGGCGTACCGGAAACTGTTAAATCGGTTAAAAATACCCAAATCATCCGAATTATTTTCGGATGATTCATTTTTACTTGTTTAACTCAATTATATGGAAATAGTTCATTTTTAAGGTTTTTACACACCAGTCAGCTCGCTTAAGCGAACTTCACCGGTTTACGCGTTTTAACTTTAAAAGTTTGATAATTAGCACGATTAATTATCCGTTTACTCTCGGATCTTGAAATTTTGCACAAATCACTTTTTAATAGTGGGGAATTTTATAAAAATATTTCCAGAATTAATTATTATATTTAAAATTTATTTATCTATTTTTAAACACCATTTAAACACTAAATATGTCGTAAATACCAAACGACCTTAGAAAAATCCCAAATTTTTCCTGGATGTCCCCTGCCATCCACATAGTCCCCTGTAATTTTTCCAAAACCAAAATCTTCCTTTAAATGCCATTTTTACTAAAACCGAGCTAGAAATCCCTAGAACTCGTTTAACCGAAAAGCCTACTTAGACTTCTCCAACGGACCTCAAATTTTGTGTGTGACTTATACATGATATGAAAAGCTTATCCACAATTTTTCATGATATTTAACTATTTTTCACCATTTTTGGCCAAAACCGAGCATTAGATTCACCAAATATTCATCCTTCATCCAAAAATTACCAAAAATTCACAGAACTCATATTTCCATGTGTTTAACACCTCTGTAAAATTTCGTGACCTAACTCTAAACGACCAACAATCTGTCCAAAAACACATACACCGACAAAACCGAATATACCTTTCGTTTTCCGCCACTACAAGCTACAAACTCGTCTTTGAGCCTTATCTACCACTAAACACAGAGCCTACAAACAACATACCACAATACCAAGCAAGTCACACTCATGATCAAGCCATTTCTTTCATGGTTACGGTTATGATACTAAAAACAAAGATTTAACCGTAAAAATTCGTTTTTGATTCGTTTAACTCATTTCTTGGACCAAGATCACTTGTATAACCCGTATACATCACTTGATCATGCAAGAATCGGTTTTCATCTTTGAAACCTCATTTTCTTGCAAACAAACTCAAGAAACGAAGATGGAAATGTATATAACACGATTTTACCTCGGTTTTTCTTGCTAGAATTGTCGGTTTTTGATTCAAGATCTTGAGAGAATTAAAGGTTTGATGGATTGTGTTGTGAAAAAAAGAAATGAAGTGTGTTTGGGGGTGGTGTGTTGCGACCGGAAGTAGTGAGGGGGTGGGGTGGGACCCACCTCTTCATTCTTGGCCACTCATTTGGATATCGGATATCCGGATAATGTTTTGGATAATCTGGTTCAGTTCGTTTCTCGGTTAAATGTTTAATTCGGCTTAAAACGAGGCTAAGACGGTCGTTTTTGGTCTAAAAATTGAAATTTATATAAAACCAATTTAAAAACTTAAACCATGACATTTATTAACTTAAAACGTCATATTATTAGTTATTACGCATCTTTTTCGGCTTGATCGATCGTCTCTTGCTCGGTTTGGTATTAAAGGTTTCGTTTAACGTACCGACGTACTATTAAATCGAAATCTTTTTTCTGTGCTATAATCCAATTATCCCGAAGCTTTAATACTTCGTAACATCACTAAATATCATATATCTCGTCTATAATTGAACCCTTGATTCATTCGGGTTTCAATAACTATCGATCGTTTGATCGCATAATCAATACGGTGAATTATATATTCACGTACAATCAATACAATGAACCATGTATTCTCGTATAATTACCATGGTAACTCATGTACCCGACATTACATATGACGTAACTAACATCTACCGGTTAGGGTATACTTGGTTTCGTCGGAATCGTTACATTCTCCCCCCGTTAAGGAATTTCGTCCTCGAAATTTTACACGCCCACTATCTCCTTTCGAGAGGAAGGTGGGGGGTTTTTCCTTCAGAATTCATCCTCGCGTTACCAAGTATAATCTGGTCTTCGCTGTGAATTCCACTTAATCTTAATAAAACTTGGTATGTCCAAACTGTTTAGTTTTCCCGACTATTATTTCTACGGGATTATTTATGATATCAAGCATGTCTTCTATGAGTACCTCTATTACTAGTACTTTCGTTGCCTCATCGCTTAGGCACTTTTCAATCCGTATACATGGCAAAACATCATGTATAGTACTTAGCCCCCAGAGTACTTTAATCGATAAACTAAATGACCAACCATGGAGATAGTTCTCATGGGGTCCAATTTATTAAGAAGCTATTTTCGGTTTTGCCAAACCTCATATCACCTCTCTAAGGTGACGCCTTAAAATACCTTGTCACCTCTCTCCGGCGACAATGGTTTCCTTTGAATGTTGGCATAACTCCTTTGCCAATCACGCGCTGCTTTCAACTTGTCTTAAATATTATAAATCCGATTGGTTGTTTCTCTAATCAATTCCAATCTTATGGCTTGATTGACGCCCATTTTCAATTTAACAAATTGGTGATAATTACTTCACCCATAAAAAGCTTCAAGCTCTCGATGCTTCCTTCCCCGCCTTCCAATAATGGAAGTAGGGTGACTATTTTGATCTGAGATAATTGAAAATGGCACTCCACGACGAGATACCATTTCACCATCAGGAATTTAGGCAAGAATTCATTGTGGTAATCGTCATAGATTGGAATGAAATGCGAGGATTGGTTAATCGATCCGCGATTACCCAATTTTCCTCATGCCTTTGATATATCTTGGGAATTTGCATCCCGAAATCCAATGTAATTTATTCCCACTATCATTGGCGACTTTTCTGTTATTGTGGCGTTCCCAAGGGTTTTCGGTATGCAGCCTTATCTCTTGCATAACTTAAATTTTCACCAACATACGTAACCATATCTTTCTCCACTCTCGGTCATTAACAACATCCTTTCAGAGATCTGTATCATCAATAGTCAAATCCGATCCCGGATGTATGGATTATTTCGATCTATGCGCTTCGTCAATGATTAATTCACGAAGGTCATGGAGGGTCGGGATCCAAATCCGACTTTTGAAGTAGAGAATTTCGTGCACGCGTTGTTCGAAATTCTTCTCATTGCCGTAAAGTTCCTCCTTTTCCAATTGTCCCTCTTTCAACGCCTCACGTTGAGCGACTCGAATCAGATCCGAAAAGTTCGACTGGACTATCATCCCCAACGCCCTCATTCGCAATGGCTTAACCCGATCTTTCCTACTAAAGGCATTGGTTACGACGTTAGCCCTGCCGGGTGGTAACGGATGTCACAGTCGTAATTGTTTAACAACTCAACCCATCTTCGTTGCCTCATATATAGTTCTTTCTGATCGAATATGTGATGCAAACTTTTATGATCGGTGAAGATGGTGCACTTCGTATCGTAGAGACAATGTCTCCACATTTTAAGTGCATAGATAACTGCTCCCAGTTCTAAGTCATGAGTAGTGTAATTTTTCTCATGTATTTTTAACTGTCGAGAAGCATAGGCTATAACCTTATTATACTGCGTCAACACGCATCATACCCTTCTACGCGACGCGTCACAATACGCGACAAAACCATCGTCTCCATCGGGGAGACTTAAAATCGGCGCTTGGCACAATTTTAATGGTTTCTATCTTATTTGGTTCTGTGTGAAATCCTTGTTGCTTTACAACATGACCAAGGGATTATGCCCTCTTTATTCAAAATCACATTTCGAAAACTTCGCGTATAGCTCATCTTGCTTTAACACTTCCACAATTTTCCTTAATCGTCGCTCGTGCTCTTCTTTATGTTGCGAATATATTAAAATATCATCAATGAATGTTATGACAAATTTGTCAAAATAAAGTTACAGACTCGGTTCATGAGTTCCATGAATGCTGCCGGCGCATTTGTTAGCCCGAAAGGCATAATTAAGAATTCATAATGGCCGTAGCGAGTCCGAAACACCGTTGTTGCAACGTCTTTCTCTTGGATCTCTCATTTGGTGATAACTATATCCAAGATCAGTTTTTCTAAATATAAATCGTCCCTTGCAGTTGGTTAAACAGATCATTCACTTCGAAGAAGTGAGCACCTACTCTTGATCGTCACTTTACTCAATTCACCCTAACCAACACATATCCTAACACTTCCGTCCTTCATTTACCCATTTAAAACTGGTGCACCCCATGGTGACTAACTAGGTCGTATAAAATCTTATCCAACAATTCTTGTAACTGATTGGATAATTCTTGCATCTCGGACGGTGCAAGTCGGTAAGATGCTTTAGCAACATGGCCAGCTTGAGGTATTAAATCGATTCTGAATTCGACCTGTCGGGTTGGCGGTAATCCAGGAAGTTCTTCTGGGAAAACTTGTAGAAATTTGCGCACCACCGGGATATCTTCTATATGTTTTCTTTTAAATACTTTGGCAATCACGTTTGTTAAATACACCACGTCTTCTTGTCGTAAATATTATAACATCTCAAGATGAGATTAGAGTGGTAACATAATACCGTACACTTTTCTCTGTATCTAATCACTTCATCGCCCGAAAGAGAGCTTCTAATCATCTTCTTTTCCTATTTGATCTCAGCTTCTGTTGAGTTAGCCAATCCATGTTAACTATTACGTCAAAACTTCTTAACTTTGTTGGTCGTAGGTCAATAGGGAAAGTTAATCGTTCAGAATAATAGGACAATTCCGAACAATTTAGTTAACCATTAGGGATTTACCGTTAGCGATTCTACAGTATAGGGTTCTATAGTTTCACTAATCGGTATCTTTCCAAAGGGTAGGAGATTAACAGGAATTAACTACTATCGACGACCGTAAAAAAAATCACTGGTGCCTATTGATTTGAAACTAGAACATACTTAATACCACCTTTGGATCATGACGTGCTTTATTCGTATTACTCACAAAAGCACGGCTCCTTGCTTGATCAGAGGTTGATGCTTGTCATGAGGTTCGTCTTCCAACTACACCTTGGTTCAACTTTGGGCAATTTCTCTTGAAACGTTCTTTACTGCCACATTCATAGCAAATACAACTGTTTGGCATAATTTGATTTCTTTGGGTGGATTGTTATTGAAGTTGTTGGATTCGGAGTGGTTGTACACGAATGAGTTGGGGTTGCCGGTTCACATGGCTTCAATTGGTTCTACAATTGGGACATTACGTCTATCTCTACCACACATGTGGCCTACTATCACCCGACATTCTTCATCCTACCGATAACCATATTTTCCACATTTAAGGAAGGTCCCTTTATGCGGTTCATGTTTTCGCAACAGAACTAGTCTTAGTATAATTCTGGGTTGTAGCACGTACCTACTTATTCGCAAGTCTATCTTGCACTATACCTTTACCATTTCCCTTCTTTAACACTCAACGTTTCACCTAACGTCCTTTCATTCCCCTTCCCATAGAATCAAATATATCAATGCTGGCTTGCGACACAACCCTTCCAAAGGTTGTATATTTTACAGGTTTGACTATACTCCTTATCGATGGAGTTAGTCCCCAATATTGCACTTACTTCGCTTAGTTTCAGGAGTAATTAGTCATGTTACCAGACATGACAATTCCTTTAAACGATTAGCGCGTTCTAAGTGATCAGCACACAACATTTCTATCTTTCATAGCTCAGTTTCAAATCTCTGAACTCAATTACTCGAATAAGAGTGCTCCGGTACTAGAATTTTAAATCCTGACCATATCATCTGAGTAATAATTTTCCAACTATAATTTTTGTACCATCGTGTTCCATCACGATACAACATAATCTACCAACATATCTGTAGCATATTTCACTACACAATATTCTAGACTCTTACCAATATCCTTAACCATTTCGATCTTTTCCATCCACTCGCTAATTTATTCCTCCCTTTACCATCAGTGAACTATTAATAATTTCTTTACCACAAACAACAAACATATCCTTCATACCGGATCTAATTCATTACGACTACTATTCATGTTTACTATATAACTAATACTTGTAGTCATAATGGCATTCGGTGGGACGTTATCACTCTTAGTAATACCACTAAGAATTGAAATATTCATAATCATGTGATTGCTCGCTCTATAATTCTGCATTCACATTTGCATCAACACTAGCAGTGATCTGTGATACTACATTCGGTATCATCATCTGCTATCCTTGAGCAATCAACTGAATCATATCAATCTCCATCATTGGAGTTACTCTTTTTATGTCATTCTGCCGTACTCATCCCGTACGCAGTAATCAATACTAATCTCACCATATAACTCGTTACCAGCTCAATCATAACAACAGGTACACATACACACCAAATATTATCACATATATTACACATACCGGCATCTAGTATATATGTCCCACAAATATAATAACATATGGACTTAACCTGACATCGGTTAACGTTTAAATATGTTTCATAACCCTTGTCACCAACTGACATATAGACCTTTCTCAACAAAGATCAATGTTTAATATGCTCGATTTCAATATCCTTTTGCATGTCAGCATAACCGATACATGCTCACCGTGAGCACCAAACGATTACGTACCACGGAGTTATAATATCCGTGTCTATTCGTATATCCAGCATACACAGTATACCTCCTACGTACGAGCAACCAACTATGCCATAATGATTCCAACACTTCTTTGTGTATAGGTAATCATTCTATTCGAGCCTACATGGGTGTAAACATCTAACGGATGTAAGGATAACATAGGAAGTTATTAGAATAGGCGGTACCCGGTGTTGGTAGGGTATGGGATTTATCAAATTTTGGTTGGGAGTGACGGTTACTAGACATTTCTGGTTAATGTCAAACGGGAGATTTGACTTGGTACCATCATAACTATAACCCGATAAGTCCGACTTATCACCAACCGATGCTCTAGAAATTTCAGCATCCTCGGTACTTTTTATTATCACATCCCCCGGTTCTTTATCCGGGTCTTATTTCCCAATACTTGAACCCCCAAGATATGCACACGTATATATATATATACACATTAGCACATATAAATAATATTATATACTGTACACATATGTTGCCATTTTTACCTATTAATGTACCCCGTGACTTCCCCTGAATTCCCTCGTGCGGACAAGTCTGTTATTATGTTTCGGACCATAATAACTCACTTGTCCATCCAAGTTCATCCAGACCTCGTCACTATAAATTATTAGTTGATATTCAGATCCTATAATACTTGAGCTACTGGTTATATTTTAGGTATCTTTTAAAGACATCCTAATTCTTTATAACCAATGGCTCTGATACCAAGTTTTGTAACACCCCGTGACCGCAGCGGAAACGTAAACGGGATGCGACAGACACCTCTGATATCAACCACATTGTTTATAAAAAAAATCGAATGTATTAATATACTTCAAAATTCATTGTCTCGTCTTTCATTATCGTCTAGGTGATACACACTTCATATAATACGATTCATAATTCTATCTGTTATAATGTATCCTAACGTCCAGCACGCAAAACTTACACACATCAAGCACTTAGCACGTAATCAGTCACTTTATCTTAGTTGTACCTGAAAAGCATGTGAGAAAACGGGTCAACTACGAATAGTTGGTGAGTTTCACAATTTTAGTAAACCATGATAAATCCATATCATAACATAATATTATCTGGGGACACTGTCAACCCATAAATACATTTAATAACCTCTGGGAACTCTGTTACCCCAGAAACATACTTCCAATAACCTCTGGGAACTCTGTTACTCCAGAAACACATTTAATAACCTCTGAGAACTCTGTTACCCCAGAAACATACTTCCAATAAACTCTGGGAACTCTGTTACCCCAGAAACACATTTAATAACCTCTGGAAACTCTGTTACCCCAGAAACATACTTCCAATAAACTCTGGGAACTCTGTTACCCCAGAAACACATTTAATAACCTCTGGGAACTCTGTTACCCCAGAAGCATACTTCCAATAACCTCTGGGAACTCTGTTACCCCAGAAACTGTTGCGGGACCTTACAATATTAACAACCCAAACAATTACCATTTCAATACATTACCGTACGATTCCCGTACATTAAACATTATATAAATACATTCATTTCCATGCGTTCAGCACGTACTTAATCATTTTGATAAAAAAAACATGCTTTCCGCCCCGGGAAAATATTTAAAACAGTTCAGTAAAAGGGGCTCGTGAAAACTCACCTTAGCACATGCAAGCAGGTAACAACAATCATTATCAATTAACACGTCCAATCTGTAATATGATCCCTACGATCGTTATTATACAATTATTGTTTATATAATCTTTAACCTTATCAATCAGTACATCTGGGGACTATGTTAACCCAGTACTGTACCTGTTCCGGGGCAATGTTAACCCAGATTTACTTCTCCGAACTCAGAATGTGATGTCGTTTAGAGTTCCATGGTCACAATTTCTATTAATCGTTTTCTCGTTTTACGTGCCTAGCACGAATATCCGTTTTATGTTTCAAAAATGAGTTTGGTCACACACGACCCGAAAATAGTGGTTGTCTGATAATTTAATTTAAAATGTGAAATTATAGCTCGGTTTAGACGTCCCGATTGGCCGCGGGACCCGTTTCCGTCTTTGGCGTACCGGAAACTGTTAAATCGGTTAAAAATACCCAAATCATCCGAATTATTTTCTGATGATCCATTTTTACTTGTTTAACTCAATTATATGGAAATAGTCCATTTTTAAGGTTTTTACACACCAGTCAGCTCGCTTAAGCGAACTTCACCGGTTTACGCGTTTTAACTTTAAAAGTTTGATAATTAGCACGATTAATTATCCGTTTACTCTCGGATCTTGAAATTTTGCACAAATCACTTTTTAATAGTGGGGAATTTTATAAAAATATTTCCAGAATTAATTCTTATATTTAAAATTTATTTATCTATTTTTAAACACCATTTAAACACTAAATATGTCGTAAATACCAAACGACCTTAGAAAAATCCCAAATTTTTCCTGGATGTCCCCTGCTATCCACATAGTCCCCTGTAATTTTTCCAAAACCAAAATCTTCCTTTAAATGCCATTTTTACTAAAACCGAGCTAGAAATCCCTAGAACTCGTTTAACCGAAAAGCCTACTTAGACTTCTCCAACGGACCTCAAATTTTGTGTGTGACTTATACATGATATGAAAAGCTTATCCACAATTTTTCATGATATTTAACTATTTTTCACCATTTTTGGCCAAAACCGAGCATTAGATTCACCAAATATTCATCCTTCATCCAAAAATTACCAAAAATTCACAGAACTAATATTTCCATTGTGTTTAACACCTCTGTAAAATTTCGTGACCTAACTCTAAACGACCAACAATCTGTCCAAAAACACATACACCGACAAAACCGAATATACCTTTCGTTTTCCGCCACTACAAGCTACAAACTCGTCTTTCCGCCTTATCTACCACTAAACACAGAGCCTACAAACAACATACCACAATACCAAGCAAGTCACACTCACGATCAAGCCATTTCTTTCATGGTTACGGTTATGATACTAAAAACAAAGATTTAACCGTAAAAATTCGTTTTTTATTCGTTTAACTCATTTCTTGGACCAAGATCCCTTGTATAACCCGTATACATCACTTGATCATGCAAGAATCGGTTTTCATCTTTGAAACCTCATTTTCTTGCAAACAAACTCAAGAAACGAAGATGGAAACGTATATAACACGATTTTACCTCGGTTTTTCTTGCTAGAATTGTCGGTTTTTGATTCAAGATCTTGAGAGAATTAAAGGTTTGATGGATTGTGTTGTGAAAAAAAGAAATGAAGTGTGTTTGGGGGTGGTGTGTTGCGACCGGAAGTAGTGAGGGGGTGGGGTGGGACCCACCTCTTCATTCTTGGCCACTCATTTGGATATCGGATATCCAGATAATGTTTTGGATAATCTGGTTCAGTTCGTTTCTCGGTTAAATGTTTAATTCGGATTAAAACGAGGCTAAGACGGTCGTTTTTGGTCTAAAAATTGAAATTTATATAAAACCAATTTAAAAACTTAAACCATGACATTTATTAACTTAAAACGTCATATTATTAGTTATTACGCATCTTTTTCGGCTTGATCGATCGTCTCTTGCTCGGTTTGGTATTAAAGGTTTCGTTTGACGTACCGACGTACTATTAAATCGAAATCCTTTTTCTGTGCTATAATTCACTTATCCCGAAGCTTTAATACTTCACAACATCACTAAATATCTTATATCTCGTCTATAATTGAACCCTTGATTCATTCGGGTTTCAATAACTATCGATCGTTTGATCGCATAATCAATACGGTGAATTATATATTCACGTACAATCAATAAAATGAACCATGTATTCTCGTATAATTACCATGGTAACTCATGTACCCGACATTACATATGACGTAACTAACATCTACCGGTTAGGGTATACTTGGTTTCGTCGGAATCGTTACAGTAATGGATATGGGTTATGGACTTCCGAAAAAAGGAAGAGACCATGGGCTTAAGCCCATGATCCAAAATTATATAAACCTTAAATTCCCATTTTTCATTGATTCACACATATTCCATACACCACCAAAACACACACTTAGTTCTCTCTCATCCTACTTTCTCTCTCTAGCCGTAACCAAGAAGAAGAATCGATCCTGACCCGAGGTAATGATAGTATGATATTGTAGAGATCCAAACCCGTTAGATTTAGTCATGAAACGACGAGTCGGCACCGTTAAAACGTTGAAGTCACAAGATCCGGGTCGAGTCGGGTATAAACCGAACCTAAGATGAGCTTAGGGATCACCCTAGCTTAGATCTGGATCGAATGGGACGAAAAACGGTGAAAACAGTGGTGAAACGAGCGAGATCTCGCTTTTCCGGCGAGATCCCGGTTTTCCGGCGAAGGCAGCGCCAGAAAGGCGGAGCCGGAGTCGTCTGGTACGAGGTTAGGGTTTATGTTAGAGAATGCTCTGACATTCTCTGACCTAAACCTAATTCGTTAGCCGGATCTTAACGAATGGGTCTTGATTCGTTAGCGGAAGTTTGACGAACAAGCCTTAGTTCGTTATGTCAATTCGTTAAGGAAAGGATGACGAACTAGCCCAATTGGATAAGCAGTTCGTCAAGGGAGAACTGACGAATGAACCCTCAGTTCGTTAAGGGTTCAGTTCGTTAGAGGACCAGTTCGTTATAAAGGTCCAATTCGTTATGAAAGATGACGAACTAGTAAAACGAATCAGCTAAGGAAAGATAGCGAATCAAATCATGTGCTAGATAACGAATTAGACTGTGATCAGATAACGAATTAGGCTTAATTCGTTACAGAGAATGTGATGGTGAATAAAATAATAATTTAAAATCTTAATGGAAAATGTGTTAAGATAGTTAATATAAATAAAATTTTTCCAAGCTGACCTGGCAGCTCGACCCCAGCTAGGGGCTTTGCCCCTTGGACCCTGCTAGGGGCTGCCGTCCCTAGACCCCGCTGCCAGGAGCGCTGTCCCCGGACCCTCGTCCGTTGAGGGATATAATTCAACTAGAAATACAGTGCGTAGTGATAGTTAATTGATACATGTAATTATTATACAGTTAGCTGTGCACAATTAAAGAAGGGAATTACGATAAACGGAGAATGGAACAGGATCCAAGTGAGTTTCTAGCCCCACTTCCTTGTTATGTTTTCGGGGTTGTGTGCATACTCGATGTGAAGTGTGAATACACTGACCTTAAGTGGTAAGTGTATGCTATAAAGTTAATGTGATATATTTATATATGTTATGAATGGATGTCTGTTAGTGCGTGAACGATCTTCGGATATTGCACGTGTAGACAGGGAAGGCAACGTTAGTCGGTGTGCGAACGATCTTCGGATATTGCGCGTACCTTCATTCGGTAATGATCCCCAATTGGTTATTAGTGTGTATAAATGTTGTGATGTGACTTGGTTATTATGTAAATGATGTAGTGATATAAAGTGTGTTGTAGACAAGTAGAGGTAGGGCGTGATAGAAATAGCAAGGGTCTAGTAAGGGTGTTAGTGGCATGACGATAGTACGTGGTAGGGTAAGCCTATGTGTGACTCCGTTATTAAAGTGGCATAAAGTTATTCATTATTAAAGTGGCATAAAGTGATTCGTTATTAAAGTGGCATAACGTGATTCGTTATTAAAGTGGCAAAGTGGCATAACATTATTCGTTATTAAAGTGGCTAAGATGTAGGGGTAAATAAAAGGTAAAGTGGTAAGGTGAGCAGGTTAGATAGTGGACTATATGTCTTCTGATACGTATATAATGCTTGTAGTGGTCGTATGATAAGTTGCTTGATTAACTAGAACTCACTCAGCGTAGTTGACTTTTAGTATGCACGCAGGTGAATACGTCTAATGAGCTAGCAGGAGGAGGGCACGTGGCATGGATTGAACGGCTGGCATCTAAGGATGGAAGAAATGATGTTCTAAATATAACATTTGTGTTATGGTATCAAAGAAAAGGTTTAATGTTTTGTAACGAATGATTTATGTTAACGTTTCCGCGAAGGTTTTAATAAACTCTGATTTGTAGAACTGTGTTTATGAGTAAATCCGACGCTAAAGTAGGGCTACCGGGAATGGGGCCTTACATACTCACATTTCCATTAGCAGTTTCAACGTCATAATGCTTATCTAATTTAACTAGAGGTTCATTTAATAGACTACAGAACTTATAATCTATAAAACTTTGGATCTCACCTGAGTCAGACAAAACTCTAGCATAGACATTATTAATTGGAAACGTACCACTGATCACGTCCGATATGTCCACAGCCTTCTGAGTATCCAGCATGAAGAAACGCGCGTTCCATTTCTTGGCATCGGCTTTGACACCACTACCACTTGCTCCATCTGTTGTTGTTGCCGGCTTCTTTTTCGGACATTCAGTACTAAAATGCCCATTTTCTCCACAGTCAAAACACACCACAGCCTTCCTTTTACAATCAACTTCAACATGACCCGTCTTTTTGCAGAAATTACATATCATGGTGTTAGATGGTCGAAGACATTTACCAAAGTGTAACCTGCCACAAGATATGCAAATCGGACGGTTGTATACAAATGCTCCTTCTCTCTTTCTTTCAACCTTTCTCACCTTTCCTCCAGCAGTTAACTTACCATCATCTTTCTTCCTTTCATCCCTATTCCTGATCATCCCGTCCATTAAATATCTAGCCAACTCCATGGCAGATTGCGGATGGCATATGAGAACGGACCAAATTACGTATCTCGATTGGTAGTCCGTAAATAAACTGAGTCACTTTATTAAATTTAGGAGTGACTAAATGTGGGACAATCCTACAATACTCAAGAAATTTGGTATTATATTCCTTGAGATTCGTTCCAACGACTTTGTGATTCCATAACTTGGTTTGAATCTGGTCCATTTCATGGATCGGACAGAATTTCTTTAATGTCATTTCTTTGAAAGTTTTCTGTTCCAAGTTATATAGGTTTTCTCTACCCTTAATCTCAACAAGGGTATTCCACCATTCCAACGCCTCTTCTTTAAACATTTGGGAAGTATACTGCACTTTCTCCCTCTCGGTACACTTACTGATCAGTACAATGGACTCCATCTCTTCCAACCATCTAAGGGTAATGATTGCTCTCTTAACACCATGAAATTATTTTGGATTGTAAACCTTGAAATTTTTAAAGTCACAACCTTATTGTATTTTAAATTTCTTGGTTTTATCAAGAAGCTCATTTTCAGCAGTCGAACTTTGTGTGTTGTTAGAGCATTTTTGTCTAATGCTAGGTCTAGTAGGCTTAATACGTCATTTTCTATTTTGTAAAGGGCTAAACTATCATTAGGTGAAACTTTGTAAAGTGAAACGTATAAGTAAGATGACGTATAAGCTTATACGCCCGTATAAGCTTAAACGGGTCCTGATCTTATACGTTGTCACTAATCACCTATATATAGAATTTCTCTTGTTAGATTCATATTAGTTGGACCAGTTGTAATTCAGTTTGTGCTTTCAAATTTATATCAATATACTGATTATTAACAGTGTTTGTGTTGTTAATCGCTTTATGATATATTTCCGCTATATCATATCGTATAGTAAATATATTCTTAAGATCCTAATCATTACGATTTTATGTATATGATGTTTTTCATGATCAGTATTACGTCCATACAAGTGGTATCAGAGCTTTCGGCTCGTATTTACTACTGATTACAGCACATTTGTGGTCAAATTGATAAATTTTTGAAGTTTTCAAAGTCAACGAGCTTACTGAATACTAATTCATCAATAATCAGTAATTTTTGGAAGATTTTGCAATTCGATTAGTCATTGTGATCGTAATTAGAGACTTGATGCTTCTGAAAGAGTGAATTAGCTTATCTGTGAGTCAAATCAAGTTTCAGTTTCAAACATGGTCAACATTTCCTTCTGGCGTATATGTTTTCTGTTAGGCAGTTACACGTGCGTATAATATTGAACGCATAAGATGTTACAACGCCTAAGTTGTTACGGAATATAAGAGGTTATCCATTGGTTTCGAGTTATACGTTGGAGAAAGATATCCATGTAACAAAGTTATACGTTTGAATTTTATTTATACAGTGATTCTAGGTTACACGCTGTCTCAGAGTTACACGGTTGAGGATACACGGTTAATCTAGGTTACACATTTGTTAATGGTTATACGGACAGAAAGGGTTATAAGTTTGAATTTTCACAAATGGAAGATTCGAAGTGCATTTGTTTCACATAAACTTGGAGAATGAAATGGGTACTTCTAACAACCCTCTAAAGTTTCTTAGGATGGAAGATTATCCTAATTGGGCTGGTAAGTTTGAAACGCATGTACAAGCTATGAACTATGATTCATGGGAAGCTATTGAAGTTGAGTACATCATATCAAATAACGAACATGGTATATGTCTTAGGTTATCACAAATACCTGATGGTGACAAGACTAGTATCATGCGTTAGAAAAAGATGTTGAATTTATTTTAGCAATCTATCAAATCTGAGATATTTCAACTCCTACAACATAATGGATCTTGTTATTCAATATGGAAGGCTCTTATGAACAAAGATCGTGGTAATGCAGACATGAGAAAGTCTAAAATTAATTTGATTAAAAAGGAGTTTGATATATTTTCCATGGTCAAAGGTGAAACCATATCTCAAATGATTGAAAGATATTGTCACCTTGTGAATGAGATGAAAAGATTAGGTATCAACAAAGAAGATTTCGAGTATATTGATAAGCTGGCTGATGCTTTTCTTGATGATTGGAGTACTTTTATCATGATTCAACAATCAAATCCAGTAGCTTATGCAAGACTCACATTGGCTCGATTCATTGAGAAATTGGAGGCACACGAACTTGAGTTGAGAATGAAACAAAAAATAAAGAATTCATCTACTGTTCAAGATATTGGTTTGTATTTCAATGCTTCACAATCTGTGATTGCACCAAGTCAAAAGATTCAAACTGCATATGTGACAAATAGCAGTTTTGGTGGAAGTTCTTCTCAAACCAATATTCCTCATTACACAAGTTCCTATGTTGGTACAAATGCTTCAATGATGTTCCTGAACAAACATCAAAGACATCAAGTCCATCTTTTGATGTTGTACAATGCAATATTGCTGTGAATATTATAAAAAACAATTGACTTACAATGGAGAATGTTCAAGAGCATATGGCATTTTTGGGTTCTGTTTTGGAGTCATATGAATGCTTAATTTCTTGTCGTATTGGAAACTATAATATAACAAAAGAAGATTATGATTAGATAGACCCAGAAGAGATGGAGATGCTGGATATCCATTGGTGTATGGCTAGTGTGGTTAGAAGGGCTCATAGATTTAGGGAAATCACTGGTAAAAATTATTTGGATGGAACTACTGCTAAGATGGGTTTTGATAAATCGAAGGTTAGATGCTTTAGATGCAAAGAGAAAGGACATTTCAAGAGAGATTGTACCAATCCTGAAGTTGGAGATTCAACTCCTAATACTTTTGGTCGAGACTACAACCAACAAGCAATTTATCATCAAATCGCACCACCACAAGCTACGAAGAAACAAGATGTTGCATCACCAAAAGCTTGTCATGTTCAACTTTATGAAGGGTTCAACTAGAACTCGCTTGTTCATAAAGCTAATGTAGCAGAGATAGTTGGTGAATGTTCTCAAGAACAACAAGACAAGACTGATAAAGAAATTGGAAATGTAACTAAAGAAATGAATGATGATGAAGAAGATATTTCTACTGAGAATTCTCCAAAGAGCTTTGAATCAATTCCAAATGAATTTTTTAAATAATTTTTTCTACCTGATGTATTTGAAAGTTTTGCAAGATGGTTTAATGGCGAAGAAGTGCCACATGGGAAGATAGATTTTGGAAGTGATGATGAGTTAGAGGAAGAAACTAGTGAGATTGATGTTGTTTCAAAGAGTGAATCAGGTGCAAGTCTGAGTTGACTAATCAAGAAGAAAGTTATGTTGAGGAAGATGTTTCTATCCTTCAAGCTAACATGGTTGGTCAGGTAAAGTTTCTCTTGATGAAATTCAACGCATTTGTGAGTTATATGAAAAAAAAATTGTTATTATTCCTTGATAACATATTTTAATTTGCTTAAAAAGGATGATGACAAAATGTTTCTTGATTTTCAAACTGTAAAAGAGGCTAATGACAAACTTCAAAAGTGTGAGAAAAATTTGTAAAGCAAAATTTTTCAAGATGAAAAAACTATTACTATGCTCACTCACACTGTTAATGACAAGCAAATTGCCATTAATAAACAGGTGGATAAAAAAGATGAATTAAAAAGAGAATTGGAATTGATTAAAATTGAAGTTGAAAGTTGAAACAAAGATGAAAAGTTATTCAACTTCTAGATATGTTTTGGATCACATTATTCCAAAAGAGATTCCAAAATATCATGTGGTTCCGCCTCCTATCTGGAGTTTTTATTGTTCCAAAAGAACCCGAAGGATTCATCAAGGCGTTGAATGTGGAGACTGATTCACCACAACATGATATTATGAGTGATGAACATGGTGATAAATCTGTTCATAGTTCTGAGTGTGATAGTGAGATTGGTAAGAAAACTGCTGAATTTGTGCTAGATAAATCTGAAGGTTCAACTAAAGAAAGTGTTAAAAGTAATAATCAATCTGAGAAACTAAAACCAAATCAAATGGTAAACTGGTAGAAATATTGATCAAAATTCAAGATTTACTAAACCAGTTTTTATTATAAATGTAAGGGTATTGGTTTCAAAGAGGATAATCAAAAGACTAAAAAACCATAAAATGGTTTTCAAAAGATTGTGTTTGTAAAAGGTGAGACCTCTGAGGCACAAAAAGAGGCTATCTTTACAAGACAATCAAATGATTAATTTTACAAACTTAAGGCTGAAAGAAAAAATCAGGAGATTCATGATTATTTTGTTAACAGGTTGATAGTAGAAAGTGTTTCTGTTGCAATGAGGAAGGACACTTGTTTTATTCGTGTCCTAAAAGATTTTGTCAAGAGGGTAAACATGTGGTGAATAAAAAACCATATGTTAAAGTTCCTGTGGTTAAGCCTACACCTCCACTTGTTAAGATTTTAAAGAGAGGTGTAGACAAGTAAGTGGTTAAAAAGATTTTTGAAGTGGGTGAAACTTCAAAGGTCAAGAAAAATGATAGTTTTTATAAAAGGAAAGGTTTTGTTGGTCAGAATAGGGTGGTAATTGTTAAAACTGCTGAACAAATTGTTAACTCACCTGATAATCAAGTTGTTAATTCAACTAATGAAGGTTCTGTGTTTATAAATGATCAAGTGGTTGAACAATCTGATGAGTCTTTAAATGTGGAAGTTAATCATCTTGAGGAACAAGTTGTTTCATCAAGTTCATGTTCGTCTGATGATTTATTGTCTGATATTGAATATTATAATTTTGAGGACGTTTTGAATGAAAAAACGAAACAACCCAAGACCAAGAAGGCTTGGGTTTCCTCGTTTCACTAACTTCTTATTTCTGTAGGGGCTCTCAAGATCAAATTATTCTCATTGGATGAATTATGGAGCCTCTCGCCACATGACTGGAACTCTTCATCTTTTAAAGAATGTCCAATCTATTCATAGAGGGTATGTGGGTTTTGCAGGAGATCAAGGTGGTCAAATTGTTGGAGAAGGGACATTATCAAATGGAAAAGTAATGTTTGAAAATGTCAACTACATCACTGAGTTAGAGAATAACCTTCTAAGCATATCTCAAATCTGTGATAAAGGCTTTTCAACTCATTTCACAAATCAAGGCAGGGTTTAAAATTCCAGATGAGTGGATTTTAATGAAGGCACCAAGAGAAAATGATCTTTATGTATTGAACATGAGTGTTGCTTCATCAACACAAGGCATTGTTCAGTGTTTTGTAACCAAAGCAACTGAAATGGAATATGTTCTATGGCATCGTCGCATGGGTCAAATCAATATTCGGAAAATAAACTTTCTTGTTCATAATCAATTAGTTGAAGGAGTTAATCTTAAAGGATTTCATTTGAGTTCGGAGTGTTTGAGTTGTAAGAAGGGTAAAGAAAAGAAAAAATCACATCCGACAAAAGCTATGAATACAATCATATTACCGTTTGAGAGGGTTCATATAGACTTATTTATTTGGGCCTGTGAATGTGAAAAGTATCATTGGGAACTGTACTGCTTGGTGATCACTTATGATTATTCCCGTTCTCATGGGTAATGTTTGTTGGGTCAAAGGATGAAACATTTGACAATTTGATGATCTTATTCAAAAAGCTTGAAATGTTATACAATTTGCCATTACGAAGAATTAGAAGCGACAATGGCACCGAATTCAGGAACAACCGTATGCTTCAATATTGTAATGACCGGGTATTCTTCATGAGTTTATCGCTCCTTATACACCACAACAAAATGGTGTTGTTGAACGAAAGAATCGTACTCTGATTGAAACAGCTAAGACGATGTTGGCATATTCGAAGCTACCTGTGAGTTTCTGGTCTGAAGTTGTTGCCTCTGCTTGTTACACTCTTAAGTGTTTCCTCACTGTAAAGAAGAATGGCAAAACCTGTTTTAAGCTACTCAATAAACGTAAGCCTACATTGAAGTGGCTTGAGCCGTTTGGATCCCAATGCACTGTTCTGGATCCTAATTGTAAATTTGGTTCAAAGTCTGTGGAAGGTTTCTTCGTGGGTTATGCTAGTCCTATAAGAAGAATATTTTTACCTAGCATCAACTGTATTGTGCAAATACAACATGTGGATTGTCAAAGATATGCAACTCCTATTCAAAGAAAAGGTGATTCCTGGATGTTTGACTATGATAGTTTGTGGAGCTGTTTCTCATTCCCTGAGGAAGAAATTTCTGATGAAATGACCACACTGTTGTTTGAATAATATTCTGGAGAAGTGTATCAAGAAAATGGTGAACAAGAAGTTCCAATAATTAATGAAGATCCTATTTTAGTTTATGATACTCATCTGGATGATACTCCAGCAACACCTACTATTGACGATGATGGTGAAGATCTTACTGATGTGACTGAATCGTTGATTCAACCAACACCTGATCCTGTTATTTTTTATCCTGTGGTTACCACTCCTGTGCTTTCAGATGAGGTAATTACTAATGAAAATGTCACGAATCCCCCAGCTGATGTGATAGCACCTGGTGAAGTTTTGCCTCGCACTATATCATATCATCAAGAAGACAATATCATTGGAGATCTGAACACTGGTGTTCGTACTCGAAGACAATTGGATGAAGGTTTAAGCTGTTATTACTCTCAAGTTTCCCCTCTTCAAAACCGGTTCTCATTTAAGTGTTTTATTTCACTAATCGAACCGAAAACATACAAGAAAGTATTAACTGAGGAGAGTTGGGTAAATGCAATGCAAGAGGAATTACTGCAATTTGAAAGGCTTGGAGTTTGGAAGCTTGTAGATTTACCTGAGGGTGAAAGGTGTATTAACACAAAGTGGGTGTTCAAATGCAAACAAGGTGAAAATGGTACAATTGCCAGGAACAATGCTCGATTAGTGGTTTTGGGGTATAATCAAAGAGAAGGAATTGATTTTAATGAGGTCTACGCTCTCATTGCTAGACTTGAAGCAATTCGAATTTTCTTAGCTTTTGCATCCTGGAAGGGATTCAAGGTCTACCAGTTGGATGTGAAGTCTGCTTTCCTGAAAGGTAAACTGGGTAAAGAAGTCTTTGTTGGACAACCACTGGGGTTTGTCGATCCTATTTTCAAAGACAAAGTGTGCCTGCTCAATAAAGCTTTATGTGGTCTTCATCAAGCCCCGAGAGCTTGGCATGATACGTTGTCTCAACACTTGTTAGACAAAGGTTTTCTTCGTGGCACCATGGACTGTACACTCTTCACTAAGGAGGTGGATGGACATTTGCTGATAGTCCAGGTCTATGTGGAGGATATCATTTTTGGGTCAACGAATGATGCTCTGTGCAGAGATTTTGTGGAGGTTATGAAATTAAAATTCGAAATGAGCGCTATAGGAGAGTTGAAGTTTTTCTTAGGTTTGCAAGTCAAACAAGAGTCTGATGGAATCTATATTCACTAGAAAAAATATGTTAATGATATCCTTGAAAAATTCAACATGGTTGACTCATCGCCGAGTAGCACTCCTATTGCTGTGAATCATGGAATTGGTCCTGTTCCCACCGGGGAAAAGGTCGATGAAACACTCTACCGTTCAATGGTTATGGTCTACACTTCAATGGAGTATGGTTTTATGGCCTTCAATCATGTATTGATGGGATGCATTAGGTTTCTGGAGCCATGAGGTCTTTATGCGGTTTCATCTGGGTGTTCGAAAGAATATTTCAAATCCTGCTCAAGCGAGTGAACCCTTGATAAGTCATTAAACTTGATCACTATGTACAAAAGTAAAAAATTTCACTACTGACTTGATAAAAAATGTTAGCCATACATTTGTTCCTCCCTTGTGCGCGTCTTAATACCATTAAGAAACAGACCCAGGGGAATACGATGTATGTAAGCTGACAGATGAAATCGTGCATACTCATCCTTGGCAAAGGAAGCTTGGTGTGTTGCTTGATAACGAGGGGTATGCCTTGTTGTGGAAAGCCATTGCTATGATTTTCAAAAGTTAAAATTGTTTAAAAAGTTTTGATTTGCTGGTTCTAAGGTTTAAGTCAACTTGGGATGACATGGTAAAAATCAAAATAAGCCTGAATCAAGACTAGAAACTGATCATGTTCTAATATTATGTTCTTAATGAACCATAATCATATCACTGATGTCTCTGAATCTTTTGTTACAAAAGTTTAAGTGGACAACAATATCCATAACCGACATAACATCAGACGTAATAAAACTGAAAACCGTGATGGAAGAACTGATTGATCAATATGATTCCTTGCTCAACTCACAAAAATATGTGTTTCAGTATTATTTTTCTTTTCGATTTATTTTGTTTAATTACTTGCTTTAAAGTTTTTCTGGAAATTTTTTTTTTCTGAGTTGTTATTTACTTTGGTGAAAGGTAATTCGTGTCTGGATATCCAAGAATAGGAATCGAGAGTTTGTTTTCTGACAAAATTTTTCAGTATTGAGATTTAAATGCTTTATAAAATTGATCGAGGTTATTAATTTGGATTTGGTTATTTTCTAATCAAAATTTTACAATTGGTTTCAAAGCCTAGGGCTCATGTGTATTTCTGGATCAAACACATCAATTATTGTTAAAAGATTATTCAAGGTCATCAATTTGGAATTGATTTGAATCATGCGTGAAAATTTGTTTTAAAATGTAAAAAGTCAAAATTGATAGACTTATACAGACGTATAAGTCAAGTTGTGTTACGGACGTATAAGTGTGGGTATAAAGGGGTTGTTATACGGCTGAGTCTCTTTATTGGTTAAGCGCATAACTTTCTTTAAAACTTACACAGCCGGTTCTTGTTCAAATTTTTGGTCTCTAAATTTGTGTTTTGTGTGCTCATTGTTTTTGCGGTTGATTCTCACACTGCAAATATCATTCAAGGTAAAACTTTTTGCTGTTTTGAAAAATATGTGAAGGGTTTATCGCAATGAACAGTGACTGTCAGGTTTTGGACTGAATTTAATCTAATCTGTTTGCTATTCGTATGGGTTTGTTTTGGGATTGATTTACGATGTTATTCCGAACTTACTTGTTCATAATTACTGGTCTGTGATGTGGTGTAAAACACACATGTTTCCTAATAGTTTTATGTTATTTTGTGCTTAAACGTTAACGATTATTTTTATATTCTTGCATGAAGTTACATGTTTGTGTATGTGATAGGTACCATGTTTAAGAGAGCGAGAAAACGAGTCAAATGAAAAAAGAATCAGCTAAAATGGAGCTTGGATGAAGCCAGTACGCACAAACGCAGTTTAAACGAGTCAGCAGTCGATAAACGAAGACTCAAAGGGCATGACCACGTCGCGCGGCCACCTGACCCTTCATGGTCACGTAACTCGGGGCCCTAGGGGTGTTCCATGGCTGCCCAAATGCATCAACATGACTATTTTGTCTTATATGGGCTTATATGGGCTTGTTTGGACCTAGTTTGGCTTGTTTATCAAGTTTAATGATATATTTAATAACCCTAAAAACGAATTGACCACGATTCCAACCACCAAATATCTGTTCCAAACGAAATACCAAGGAGGAGGAGGAGCCTCTTCGTTATTTCATCACCCGGTTGTCGGTTTTGAGTATTTTAACGATTGTGAGTTCCTTTTTGAGTTTTAGACATTCAAACAAGATATAATCAGATTCTAATGAACATGTTTATCATATTTATCTATTTTATCTGCTGTTCATTCATTATTCTTGGCTAAAGTTGTTTGAATCACCTAGGTTTGATGTTTAACGGTTGATTTATCACTTTTCCGGTGCTAATTTCGTGTTTGATTGTTTAGTTATTGTAAACTTCATAATTTGTGATATTATTCCATGAACCTTGCTGCCATTAGATGTATTTTAGGTTGCATGAGCCTCGGTAGTTTATTATTGCATGAATTTGTTTCGTATAGTAGTTAATTGCTAGTTCGGTTAATACTGAGTTTATTAATTGATTATGGCTGACGCGTGCCATTAGGGTCTGTGTTTCTTGTTTCATTTAAGTCAGTAGGATCATCCTCTTTGAGTTGGACCAAAACCTTAGGGTTTAGCTTATCTCTCTGCTTTAGTTGATTTAGTTACCCGTTGCGAGACCACGTGCGGTTTTCTAGCTATCGACTAGGTTAGTTTGTAAGTTGAGTTGTTTTATCCTTATTATTGAATTACCCCTTTCTTCCTAGGATTATAATTATCTCGAGCCTTAGTGAGGATTGTGATTTTGATACGGACCAAGTAATAAATCATTAGGGTACATAAATAAACAACCGTAAATTAAAAGATAAATAGACTTTGTTAGGGTTTTCTGGTAAAACTGACCGTAAGGACCCAGTTGCCTTGATTCCATCTATCTTAGTTCATCTTTAGAAGCCGGTTTCAAACTCTTGTTAGCACCTGAGCCATCCTATACCCGTTAAGTCATCGTACCTAGGTGATTCGTTTTCTTATTATCGTTAAATCACGTTAAGTTTTTAGTTAGTTTCGTTAAGTTTCACCGTTAGTTAAGTTAAGTTAGTTTAGATATATAAGTTAAAAAAATATATTATTTAGGCAGGACTTGAGTAGGGTTAGCAATCTAAGCCACCTCACGTGTCTTTGTGTTCGATACTCGTACTTCCTTAGTATTTACTACATACGATCGGTACACTTGCCGGTTGTGTGAACTTAAGTTAGGATATTCCGTTTTAACTTAAAGCGTTGTTGTGAATCATAGTTTTCATAAATACATTTTCGCACATCAGTCTAATTTTGTCTGAATTGATCAATTGTATTTTTGATCTAGGTTTATCTGATAGGCGTATAAGCTATATGAACTTATACGGCGCATAAGTTTTTCAACTTATACGACGTATAAGGTCAACAAACTTTTCCTTTTGTATTCTTATCCGGTTGAAAGACATATACGGATGTTGTACCTTACACGTTATTTGGTGTTATACGTTGATGAGGTTACACGGAAGAATTAGACTTATACGGTGTAAAATCTTATACGTTTATTAGATGGTTCTAGTGGGGTTACTGTTCTCACTCATTTCGAAGCTGGCCGACATAATGGTGGTTCTATATTAATTTCTCAGTCTGAGTTTATTTCCTGGTGTACTTATAAACAGCTGAATATTACTTTTTGTTCATACTTGAGTTTTCTCTAGATCTGCATATTATTTCTGATAATATCTGAGTTCTTTCTGGGTTATAGATATCAAGGTAAGTTTACTGATTTTTCCAGTGCATATATCTGAAAGTCTGAATCTGAGTGTATAAACAGTTTAATCGTGTCGTTTTGTATTCATTATAGTGTGTAGTGACTATGGTTTCTTTTACATATTCCAGATGAAGATTGTCGAAGAAGATGATTCAGAAGATGATAAAGTGTTGATTTGGTCACGGATTTGCAAGGAAAGGACGAATGGAAGATCACTAGAGTTCGGTTCAAATCTAATATCCGCAAGCTAGTGGATTTTTTCTTATAGTATCATCTGTCCGATTCTCGGAAAGATGATCTGAATCTACGATGGTGATTCCGTAAAAATTTTAGTCATCATCATTTGTATAGATTCAACCGAGGTCTACAAACCGGATCTTCGGGTGCCTGGGGTGCTGCCAAAACATCCATGGGTAATTTGATAGATCCAAAATTTCAAGTTAAAATGACTAAGGTCTACAATATCTTTAGTTTGACGAAATCAAAGTTAGGTTTTTTGTTGTAATTTACATCTAGCATTATCCAAAGGGGGAGTTAGTTAGACCATTTTTGTCTAATGCTAGGTCTAGTGGGCTTAATATGTCATTTTGTATTTGTAAAGGGCTAAACTGTCATTAGGTGAAACTTTGTAAAGTGAAACGTATAAGTAAGATGAGGTATAAGCTTATACGGTCGTATAAGCCATACGGATCTTGATCTTATACGTTGTCACTAATCACCTATATATAGGATTTCTCTTGTTAGATTCATATCAGTTGGAGCAGTTGTAATTCAGTTTATGCTTTCAAAGTTATATCAATATACTGATTATTAAGAGTGTTTGAGTTGTTAATCGCTTTATGATATATTTCCGCTATATCATATCGTATAGTAAATATATTCTTTCGATCCTAATCATTACGATTTTACGTATATGATGTTTTGCATGATCAGGATTACGTCCTTACATGTGTTTTCCTCTCTCTTTTTTTCCGATTCATTTTTATTACTTTCTCTTTTCTCCGTTTCTCTTTTAGATTCTTTCATTGAGTTTAGGGTTTCACTTCTGCTTTGACTATTTCTTTTATTAGACAGAAAAGCCGTTCTACTAGGATCATTTTTCATGAGTTCAAAAAGTGGGTTTACAGCTTCTTTTATTAAGTCACGAATACCGAGCACATATTCATTCAGTATTGCTTGAATATTTTCTTCTATGGTCTTTTCTTTGTTGACTTGGATTTCAGGATTACTGTTGTCCTTTTCTTGTCCAGACATGTTGTACATGAATAAGACAAGATTTAAATTTAGAAGAGAAACACACCTTCTTATATTACATTATTTTTGTTACAGGAAAGAAAACGCAACAGTCAACAACAATTCTTAACAACTATATTATCTTTAATCTCTAATCCACTTTCTAACAAGATTTTTCATCTTGTTACATTTCTTAATGATTTTCTTTCCTACTTTCTTTTTGTCCACTTTCTAATTCCACGGCTCGTCCATCACCGCTTTAGGCGGGTTAGGATATCCCGTTGGTGCAGATGCAGCTGGGAAGAGATAAGCGTTTTCTCTTGGGTAAAGATGTGGGTTTGCAACATATGCATGCATTTTCTCATAGGGAATATTAGTAGTATATAATTCCTCGATAAGCTTAGCTTCCCCTCGAATATCATTGGTTTGCTAAGAGATTGAGGGTCTTAGTCCTACGTATGGAGGAAAATTAGGATTCTCATCTTCATCTTCTTCAGGTTCTTCCTAAGAAGAATCATGAGTTGGCATTTGGAATTATATCTTTTCATGGGGCATAGTAACCCTCATCTTAGGTTTTCGACTTGGTCCAGCGGAAAACTGTGGGACTTGATAGTTTAGCGGTGGCGATCCGAATTGCCACTTACTCTGATCAGAATGACAATTCATCCAACTTGATGAGCTAAAACTAAAGTCCTGCTTAATCTTACTTTGAACTTCTTGTTTCTCTGAAGGATGATAAGATGGAATTTCAGATGGATAGTATTGGGGAATGTTATCGGCAGTATCATCAGAAAATCAATCGGTAATTGCTGGCTTCCCAGGAGATATACGGGTTGACTCCCATAGGGTTGCACTGGAACTATTGGTTGGACCTGACTGAAGAATTTGGTGTAATAACTATTACTTCTCGCCATATCTGATGGTTCGCGAATGAGTGTCGGTTTAGTTCGAATGGCTACTCGGCGTCTATGACCAAATAGTTAATATAAGAAATCTGCACTAATTAGATTTAGGGATCGGAAGTTTACCAATCCTACCTTATCCCTACGAAATAATAATCATAATAATAACTTTAAGGTTAAAGCTTAGGTACTAATGTTTAATACCTAATTCGCTGAAACCGATGGCTCTGATACCAACCTGTCACACCCCGACTTAGGACGTAGAAGTGTGACCAATAGTTGGTACATGTTTTGTAAATATATCAGAGTTTATGGGTTAATTTTAGCGGAAGACTTAGAGTTGATTAAAATATTAATTTATATTGAAAATTTACTTGGGAATTAAATACCCAAGTATTCGTTTATAAAATACATGTTTATATTACAATGATTAATATCAAAAGTTGAGCCATCATGTTCTTCTAACTCCACGACGACTCCAATCCTTGATACTTCTTATAAGTTCTTAATTACCTGCATTTGGTGGAAAAATACGTCAGCTATGTGCTGGTGAACACGTATGACTCCAAATATAATTAAATAACAGTTACAATACAAATATAGTACTCTGTACAAGCTCAGCATAAGTATTTCTACTTCCGGGATGTACCACTACCCTACACACACAAAATTGTTCCCCGAGCCACGTAGCCCCTAATGGAAAACTAGTTATAACTGACTGTTAGCCCGCAGCCACGTAGCCTTTGACTGTTTAGGCTGAACAGTTATGTTTGGATCCAGAAACATGTGTAATCGGTCTGAGTTGCTTTTATTTTCTACTTTGTATTATAACATTTTAGATATCACGTAATCTCATGTAAACGTTTACTGACTCATTAAGATAAACAACCCGTTCATCTTATAGAGTATAAATATATTTGACTGTTTGTAAAGGTTTAACATATTCACTTGTACCGTCGGTGTGCGTTTGAAAACCTTGACTGCGAATGAGAATGTTATTAACCTATACATAAATAGCTTTGTATAAATATTTGAATGATTTTTCTTGATTAAGCTATTGCCTTCAAGCTTAACATTGATAAAGTTTTACAACTTTGTTTGTTAATGAAAACACTTTGTTTTATGTGACGTTTGATATAGCGAGCTTTGGCTTAATAGGGTCTAACACGTTGATGAGTTTCTCCATGTAAGTAAACAAGTCCTGCGGTTGATTGGGACTTATACGAATTACTTTTCCTTGGGCAAGAAACTCACTACTAGTGATATCCCCCTTACAGTTTACTACATGCCCATCAAAATATAACTTTGTTAACATTACTTCATGGAAACTCGTTATGAATGTTTATAAAATGTTTTCAAGGTTAATGTCATAGCCTTGATTAATGTCTAAGCTATAGCTTGAATAATTTAAACATAACTCCTACCTTAGTACGAAGACTCGTCATGATAATAATAAAAAAAGAGACTTAACGGGTAGGATCTTGGTCTAAACTCGCTTATACGATTGATAACTTGTTTATAGCTTCAAAACATGCACAAACTTCGAGAAAACGGAACGTCAGCTCATCGTAATAATCGGGCACGCTTCCCTAGGTTGACTATGTGAAAATTGAGTGTTTTGGGATGAGAATGCCTCAATGCCCGTCACCCCTTTTATAGGCGGATTTTGCAACCCTTCGCGATACGCGATGGGTTTCCTTCAACCCCTTCGTGTAGCGCGACGCCGCAATTTACACGTGGTGACACGTGGTGACACGTGGCCTGTCAAAACATGCCACGTGGTTGGACACGTGTATCAGATTACTTAATGAGGTATCGCGTATCGCGAGGGTTCTACGGGTTTGGCCATCGCGTATCTCTTAGCCGCACAAATCTTGTTTTGTGTGCAAATCCATCGCGTTACGCGATGGTTTTATGTGCATCACGTCGCGTATCCCAATGAGATAAAATTTTCAGAATTTTCATTCTAAGTCCCTAGACTTTATGATTTGGCATTTTTAGCTAAGTTTTATAACGGGTATCTACGTGGTGTTACAATGAGCTACTTAGTCAACTTAGGAATCTTGTTGGGCAAGTGTCAAGCTTCCCCGTCTGGTAGCTTATATTTGCTGCTCCTTTATTCCTAAGCGTTTTAGCTTGTGATCAGTTGTATCCCTATTGTTAAGCTTATGGGTGAGTAAGGATACCCACATCATCATTGCTCAGTTATTTTGTAGTGTATGTATATGTATAGATAATGAGAAGTTTTGCTTTCGTTTAACATTCTTATTTTGGATTGTGTGGTAAAAGATGATCATCAAGTTAATATGTAAAATAAAATAAAATGTATGTTAGGAGAACTGGGTGGTGTTATGTTTCTTCACAAATTAATTCGGTATGAATTGCTTGTGTTGTAAGTTATATTTGAGTGATTTTCAGGTGAGTCGATGTGGATGCCAGGTTACGGAAATCATGATTTGAGTGTTACGCAGCTATTAATTATTAAGTAGCGGAAAAATTATTATACGCAGTTTTATGGAAATTTAATTATTTTTTTCAATTAATATGGTTTTTAAGTAAAACAAGTTATTTGTGATTGGTCAGTATTCTGCTTTTGAAGATAGAAAATTATTTGATATTGTTGGATGCTAAACGCATGGTCTTAAATCAATTTCATTATAACTAAACCAGTGTTTTAAAACCGGTTGGTTTACCGGTAATACCCGGTTTTACATATCAGGCCGGTATTTTGAACACGGTATCTTAAGACGGTTTGCTGGAACATCAAACCGGCGGTTTTTTCTAAAATACCTGTTTAAATCGGCATATCGGTTTTAAGCTCAAGAGATTTTGAATACTTTGCGGCGCATATTATTTAGAAGTTACTTTTAACTTAACGATTAACATTAAAACGAGTAACCTTTTGGATTATTTTTTGAAAATAAAGTACTTTGTATTTTCTTTATTATTTATTATGGATTAACTTTTAGATTATATTTATTATGTAATCATATATGTTTGGCTTATTTTTTTTTAGTTTAAGATGTATTTATACAAAATTACAAGGTATATTATTCGGGTTCAATCAGTTTTACCTTTTTTAGCTTTATGAGTTAAAATCTGGTTTTTAAAACATACAACAAAAAAGAATAATAAAGCTTAGCAACCATGCATAAAAGCCTTCTCAACTCACCCTCTAAAATTATGTGAATGGAGTTTACAAATTATAGGACGAGGTTGTTAATTTTAGGAAACTTTGTTTGTAAATTAGTGGTGGGGAAAATGCAGTGATATTTTTATAAATTTTAGGAAACGTTGTTTGCCCCTATTTATTTTTAGACAGAATTACAAATTTTGTCCTTTAAAAAAAGCCAAATTACGGTTCGTGTCCTTTTTTAAGTTTCCTTGCAGGCGGTATCCTTTAAACATTTTTTTCCTACACGTTATGTCCTTTACGCTAACTGGGTTAGAAAAACTAAGTTAAATACCCTCACGTGAGGCGCATGTGAGGGCATTTTTGTCTTTTCGCCTGTACCTCCTCCTTCATTCAACCACCACCACCACCGTCCGTGTTACCATCACCACCGCCACCGCGAACCATCAAATCCGGCGACCAAAAAAATCCCATCTCCACTAAAACATTAAATCCGGCTAAAACAAAAGCCCATCTCTGGTAAAACAGTAAATCCGGCTAAAACAAAAGCCCATCTCGGGTAAAACAGTAAATCTGGCCACCTGTGACCACCACCGTCATCGTTGACTATGACCACGCGACAACCACACCAATGACGATTCAACTTCTAGAGGTTTGACATGGGTCCGGAGCTAGCCCGGGTGTGCATTTGGATATGGTATAGAGTCGGAATTCGGGCCGGATCTAAAGGATCCGCTGCTATGATAAATGAAGATGATGCACGATGAGGTTTTTAGTGGTCGGACACCCACCATTGCCTTAAACTAATACCATTTTGATAAGAAGAAAGAAAGTCAGGTGAAGGGAAAATCGATTTGCAGATCTATGATTTATATACGCGGATTTGTAGATCTGTGATTCATTGATGATGGGGTTAGGGATTGACTATGGATGATTTTGGTATTGCGGTTCGTACAAAATATTACCCCTCACGGTAGCTGGTGATGTTTTGAAAGTCCTCACAGCCGGAGGTGGTCCACGTTTTTCCGGCAAGTGTGTGTGTGTGTGAGAGAGAGGGGGAGAAAGACCGCTGGCGGCCAGTGGGGTTTGATGGTGGCGGCGGCCAGTGGGGTTTGATGGTGGTGTGGTAGCGCCTGGCGGCATACTTAGCTGGTGGTGGGTTAGTGGTTGCTTGTTGGTGGCGGCTATGGAGGCTGAAGAAGCTACAGGAAGATGTGGAGATGGTGATGGAGAGGGTTTTTTGTTTTTAAAAATAAAGGTATATCGTATTTAATCTGCAGGTACAGGCGAAAAGACAAAAAAGCCTTCACATACGCCTCACGTGAGGGTATTTAACTGCGTTTTTCTAACCCAGTTAGCGTAAAGGACATAACGTTTAGGGAAAAAATGTTTAAAGGATACCGCCTGCAAGGAAACTTAAAAAATGACACGAACCGTAATTTGGCTTTTTTTAAATGACAAAATTTGTAATTCTTTCTTATTTTTAATATTTGTTAATTAGTTGTTAGTATAGGAGAGTATTAACTGTGATGCTAAATATATAAAAAATTATAATTTAATTAAACATGATAAAGAAATATAGTGTTTTTAGTATAATAAAAAGATGGAGATAGTAGACGGGCTAAGAATGCTCTAACAAATACAGATAATTAGACAAGTCTGACATTATATTATCGTCTTTGGTAACAGTAATCCCAAATAATAATAATAATAATAATATAACCCTTGAGGCCCAAGGATCCATAGGCAAAACCCAAAACATTGCCTTTTAAAAGTTTTAAGAGCTTACCGTATATATTAAAACCAACCGAAACCCTATATATACATGACAAACCCCCTGCGGAAGGAACCATCAAACCTTAATTCACAAGAAACTCGATGGATCAATCCGTCGAGTTCCCGGTGGTTCTATACAATGGAGAGCGCCAAGTAAACGTCAGCAAGATCGTGATCCACCCCACCATTAACTTTCAAGACTTCCGAACAACGCTGAAACAGATGATCGGTATATCCTACAATAACCTCACCACTTACCTAGTCGAAAACCAGCGGCCGGAGACTCCCCGCAAGATTCTCATCACAAGCAAAGTTGATTTCATGGTTTTGATGCAAGAAAAGAATGCTTACTTCCTTGTGGTACTAAAGCGTTCAAGAAGAGACCGTAGGAGGAAAAGTTATCGCCAAAACCACGTCGAGTTATCGCCTGCGGACTTGTTTGATTATGGTTTGGATTATCCGCGTTATGATTATGAAATAGTTACAGCACATAATATTCCAGATTATTCTGATTATTCTTCTAAGGTCGAATACCGGTTGCATGATCAGTTGGAGATGGAGAAAGGAAAACATAATAACATGATGCATGATAATAATCTGAACAAAGATTTTGGTTCTAGTGATGCAAATTTTCCGAGTATTAGCGAGGCGTATCCGACGGTTGAGAGGTTGGAAACTCATCCGACGGTTGAGACTCGACCATTGTGTGAGGATTGCATGCAAGCGAATAAGAAGGGTGTGAAGCCGGAGTTTCACTTGTGTGTCAATGATGAAGTTGTTGAAGGGTTTGGCTAGGGTCTCTTATTAATTATATGTTCATTTGCATTCTTCATACTTTATTGTTTGGTTGATTTGAAAGAACAGGAAACATAGATATTATTTGATATGATGCACCTTTTTTTGATCATATGTTGTTTTGTTTTAACCAAATTTACTGCCAAGTAGAATGGGAATACATTACTCGTATATCAGTTTACAAGCTACCTTAAATAAATAATAATGGGATAAAGAATAACAAGTCTGACACTTATTTAGTTAGAAATCAATCAATATGAGTTCCCAATCACATTTGACGAAGTTAAGCCTAAAAACAACGGGCCCAAGCTCTTCAACTTATTTATTTTTTACCGTCTATATGTTTGTGTAGCGTCTAGTTCGCAATATCGACTGTGAGTTTTTTTAATTGGGCCTAACACAAGATTAACCTACGAGGCTTATGTTCTTAGCGGCTAATTAATGAATTCACTGGACTTAATCTTGAGTAGGTTTAACCGTTTAAGATCGGTATAATTTACAGGTTCTGAATATTTTTTTAAAAAAAGCAAACAAAACTCCACCTTTTGTTGTATGAATGTAAATATATAACTCAAACTTATACCGGATACCATATCACATCAAAATATTGTAATTTAGATTGATGAAAAGGATGGCAAACATTGGGTATAAAGCGAGGTATTATTTATTAATCACGATCTTATAAAATTGTGTTGCATACACTGTCACATACTCGTTAGGTGCCCGTGATTTGTTGTCCATCGGATTCGTCATGACCGTCCCTGAGAATCGTTAAGAATTTTTGTGCGGAATGTCAGAAAGAATTTGGATCTTAAGTAAAAATATTTCGTGTTTAAAAAATTATTTTTTTAAATAAATGAATTGGGTAATTGGGTTTAAACATATTAAAAGTGCATTTTTTTTTCCAATATCTATACTATATGTAATACACGAGTTACGGACCTCTTAATTTTTAAGAGGTACCTAACTTAATGCTATATGTACGTATCTATTTTCATTCTTAGTAACATGCTCATCCGGTTAAGATCAATGTTGCGCTGGATCGGTTTGATTGTTATCTAATAATTGATAATTTCAATCAAGCGTAAGATTCAAATTGGAATCAAATAGTGCTAGATTTAATTTGTATTTGGATTTCAGTTGTGTTAAATATATTTACAAATTAAGAACTAATCAAATCATGTTTGCACTCGATAACACTTTCCTTTAGCTCTAAAATAAAATGATACAATTAAGTTTAGATTTAGATAATATTTTAATAACACTTTTATATTCTTTTATTTCATTAACAACCGCCTTAAAAAAAGGAAACTTTAAACAAACACTGCCCCCTTTCACGTTATAAAACTTACTACATTTATTTTCCAATTTCCACCACCAATCTTAAACTTCAATTCCACCATGAGCCCTACACACTGCCATGCAAAACAACATGACAACCACCAAAAGCCACTCAATATTAACATAAACACTAAATTCAGCCACCGTCTAATGCCATCCACGACCTATGACGGTATCACAAACAAAACCCATCAACAACAGCCCCCGCCACCCGTCATCATCTACATGCATTCGCCAAAAGTGATCCATACGCGCCCATAGCGATTTCATGGCGCTAGTTCAAAAACTCACCGGATACACCCCTCAACCGACCCAAGATCAGAGACAAAATCAAGATCTAGAGAATGTAGAGGATAATGAGTCGTCCTCGGTGGTGACTGAGGAGCATGGCAGCCCTCTGGGGGATTCTTGTGTGGTTGATGGTGGTGTTGTCGTTCCACCACCACCATACAATGTGGCCAGATTTGATCCATATTTTAGTCCTACACCTCATCGGTTCACGTTATACACTCCTGATTCTCTGTTACTGAATCGGAATCTGTTGTATTCTGATATTTGATTTTGGATACTTCACATTCATCTCTTTTTTTTTTTTTTTTTGCCTCTAAAATAACAACTCCAATGTTTGCTTGTTTGTTTAATGGTTCCTTTTAAGGAAATAAAGGGTTTGGTTTGGACTTGGTTTAACATTATGTCTGATATACCAACAAGAGTTAACCTGCCATCATTTTGCATATGGGCTCACCCTCCATAGACCGTAGACTTGGGCATAAAACCCGGTTCCGGACCCAACCCGGGTGTCCCGGCAGAGTATCCGACCCGCAGGTACATAACAGGATTCAGTTCCTCAGAAAAACCAGACCCACCAGAACCGATTCAACCTCTACCCGGTCAAAATTCGGACCCCACCTGGTCAAAAATCGATAAAAACCTGCAAAACTTGTGAAAACCCGACCATTCCCGGAACCGGTTCCTACCCGAACTGGTTCTTTGATTTTGTTGATCAAAGCCAGAACCAGTTACTTTTCCGGGGAAAAGAAACCGGTTTGTGCACCTCTAATGGACTGTACCAATAACGCTGCTATGTATGAGATATGCTAGGACAGTTTGTATGTTTCATTTCACATATAGGCTCGGATAGAGGTTCAATATTAGATAAGACTGAAAAGACCAAAATATGAACCAACAGTACTAGAAGAGCTCAAAGGAGTGGCCAATCTTTTGTTATCAAAACAAAATATAACAGAATAGGTTTTTACTAAGGTGTAATATTATAGTCTATATAAAGAGACCTATTGTAATCTTTATTAAACATTTTGTTTTATCGTAGTTTAACCTCTCAAATTATCACCAATAAGTGAAGCAACAAAATATATTGTATAAGAAACATTTCTAAATCGTGACCCCAGACGCCATATTTGCAAGAGTATTGTTCACAGAAAACCAAGAAGAAACATACCAAGATATATGCAAGAGCTAGTTAAAATCCCAATCTGAGATTTCTTGTATCTGTTCATCTGTCCATCCATATACATTTGGAAACCCTTCTTTCAGCTGTCCCGGTCCAACGTTTTCTATAACATTTGCTTCTTTTAAGATTTCCTTGTCTTGGGCAATCTTCAGGTTTGTGTCTTTGTTAGTTGCAGTTGTGTTGGTGTTACTCATGAGTTCCTGTTCATTGTTGGTATTACTTCTTTTCATTCTACTCACGATTCCTTCTGCTCCTCGTTCAAGAGAAAACGCGCTGCTTAATAATGGGTACCCCGCCCAGGATCTTGTGAAAAAAGTTCTGTAGACTTGCAACCTGTTAGATGTTGAAATATTATTTAGAATAGCACAACTAAAAAAAATGATGACCGCTTTGTGCAACGGATCAAAAGAAGTCGATCTTGATGTAATCGAGATCGGCTCACTTCGCTTAAAGCTTGAACCGAGTCGAGATTAAACAAGCTCGAGCCTGTGCCTAAAAATATGCATGTTTAATAAACGAGCCCCAGCCCAAGCCCGAGCTTCACTTACCGAGCTCGAGTTGACTCACGAGCCAAAACAAGCCTATTATTATTAAATATTTGACATAATATACTAAATTTATATTTATATAATAAGAAACAGTGTGTATAAAATTGCGATAAAAATAACTAATAATATATAAAATGAGTCCAGCTCGTCCCCAAGCCAAGCTCAAGCCGATCTCAAGCTTTAAAAATAATACTCGAGCTCTTAAAAATAGCCGAGCTCAACTCAGCTCGTTTAAAAATAATACTGAGCTCTTAAAAAAGGTGAATGAGTGTCAGGTTGTCATAGATGGGTTAAACGGGCTGACCTTACAAAAAAATTACTTTTTATTCTAATTTCAAATTGGTTAACTAGTCAAAATGTTTATGTTAAAACATTAACACACCCCTTTTAACTAATAAACACAACCCGTGTCCATATCAACACCTTTATAAGTAAGCGGGCCGGTCGAAATTTCCGCATCTAAAAGAAAGAATGGACAACTACCAGAACGAGGAGCTGCATTTATGGTTTCATTAAATGTCTGTCTTTGTGAAGATCCACCATCCTTGTAGAATACCTGTCAATAACCATGAATCTTCATTAACATCACATAAAATATTTAGAAAGCATGAAAGCTCACATTCTTTTAACATTAATAGCCGGGTTTCATTAACACAACTTTGCTTGTTATTGAAATTGGTACGGGCTACTGATAAAATTTTTATTTACAAAATTATAATATCCCTGTTACCAAACACTTGTTATCAATCACTCCCACTAGCATGTTTGTCATATTTTTGTTGATGTTATCTCAAACCGCATACAAATTAATCCTGCTTCAAACCCTTTCTCAGAACTTGATGCTTCTTAACCTCAAATGTGAGTACTTGGGTATTCTATTATAGTTTATGTGTACATATATCACAGCAATTGTTAGACGTCAATTGGTGTGTTTAATCTACATCCCTTACAACCCGAACAGAAAAAGATGCACTGAATATACATCAGGTTCTTCATATTTATATTTATATTTATATTTATATTATATAATTATATCCAAATCACGGAGAAATAAACGGTAAACCTTAATTGTTACAGCGTAAAACAATTTATTAAAGCATCATGTAATCTATCTAAGGTATAAAACAGTAGCATGCAAGCTTGTTGTCGCAGCAGTAAATCCATAACAATGAACGAATGAAGCCACAACCAATAAGATAACTACAAAAAACACCTGTGAATGAGGAGCTGCATTAAGGGTCCCATGAAATGTCGGTCTTTGTGAAGATCCACCATCCTTGTAGAGTGCCTATCAATAATAATGGTTCGGTAAGCATGTTAGTTCATAATATTTTAAACATCAGATTTGGTTTTACAACTTTGCTTGTTCATAAAAATTGTTACACGCCAGTGAGAAAACTTTTTGTTAATAATAATATCTCTGTTACCAAACACTTGGCATCAATCACTCCCTTGAGGCCTCGAATCTATTTTGCAAAGAGCACTATATCAAGACCGCTTAAGATCAACACCCCAAAAACCCTTTTCATCCACAGTTTAATGACTTTTATCAAATTTATCACACATTATTTCTCCAAAGAATCTTAAACAGAAATGAGCGAAAACAGATATGTACCGATCCACAAAGCAAACAAACTGAGTA